>NC_072837.1:13717500-13920000 GCF_027744805.1 Dunckerocampus dactyliophorus | reverse complement strand
TGTTTTGTGACTTTTGTGGCTTGGTGAAGGAGGAACGCGTGTCCAAGCAAAAAAGTGGGCTTGTCGAGGAGGCAGGAAGTGATGCAGCTGCTGAGCAGGTAAACCTTCAACGTTTCTGCCATGTAGAATCCACAGAACATCAAGTAATAGCAGTACTGATTCCACTCAATAATAATTAAAGCCTTTTCTTCTGATGTCAGTCTTTAGTTCTTGAGGTTCTGTTCCCCTTTCCTTCCTTTGCAGATGTCCACAGATGAGCTGCTACCAGAGGAAAAGTTGGATTCTTTACGTCCTTCCGATTCCAACAGTTTGTCAGACGAGCTGAAAGTTCCTGGGTGCACGGAGGAACCACCTTCTGCCGCCGCAGAGTTACAATGTAAGCCGTCAAGTAGCGGCGAGTCGTCTGAAGACGAAGACGGCGACCAAGGCAGCAGCATCCTTCCCTCGTCCGTCCTGGACAAAGCGGGCGTCATTGCTCAGCACTTCAGCAGCATCAAGCGAGGTGTTCTGGTCCAAGACGACATCGGCTCACTCGGGCCTTCTTCGCGGGTGCCCATGGCGGTCGAGCACATTGGACCACCTTCGCAGCTCAACAGCATCGACTCGGATCTGAGTGACGTCTCGGCCTCCACCGATTTGACGCTGTTGTCTCCTCGAGGGGATGCAGGACAAGGTGTCCCGCAGAGGCGAGACTCTGTCCTCTCCAGCCAGGACCAGCTTCTCATTGGCAAGATCAGGACTTACTACGATAACGCTGGGAACCGGGATGCCAGCTTCCGCCTCCAGCGTAGGGAGAGTCTAACGTACATCCCAGCAGGCCTGGTGAAGACCTCCATCAGCCGCCTCAACAGCTCACAGACGAGCTCCTCACCACCCGCTGTAGACCAACCGCCACTGACACCAAATTCACCGTCAGGCCTTCCAGGTCTTGTGTTCTCCAGTGACTGTTTGGACACTCAGAGTCAAGAAGATCCTAAAGGTTCTGGGTCGACCACAAGAGGATTCTTCAGGTCTGGATCTCAGAGCATAGAAAAGTTCAGACCTTCCTCTGAAATGGTCCAAGTCTGGCAGGTGATGGAGCAGCATCTCGCTGAGACGTCGTCCCTTTCTGAAGTCAAAAACCGAAGATTTCAGGAGGACGGTGGAGCGTCAGTCCTCGGCGCCATCACAGAAGAGTCCTCCAATCCTTCATCCCTCAAGCACAAAACCAACGACCCGACCCAGACAGGAAGTCCGACCAATCCTCCCATCGCCGTCAGAGCTCAGCTTCTTCAGCTCACGGCAGAAACAGCAGATGAGGACGACAAAGCGGAGAACAAGGTCCGCCATCTTGCTCGTCAGTACAGCCAGCGGATCAAAACGGTCCAACCTCTCGTCCGACAGCGAAGTTACGGAAGCCTGATGAAAGGAAACAAGTTGACCTGCGTCGTGGAGGAAAGCTCAGGTAGAAGCTACGCTGTAAAGGTCTTGACTAGCACGGCTAACGTCCGTATTAGCATGACATCAACTCCGTTTATAAGATGAGCCTATAAACACCACACAACATGAGTACATTTCAATCAGAGTTTCTTTTTCTTCGCCGTCCTAGTGTCTTCATGTCTCAGGTGCCTTTTGGCGTCGCCAACATGTTTTTAATTGGAGCATCAATACACTCGAACAGGGGTGTCAAACTCGTGCCATGGAGGGCCGAGACACTGCAGGTTTTCTTTCCAGCCAGTCACTAAAGCAGGTGATTTTAATGATCAACACCTTCAGTTTGAGGGAAGGAGCTCATCAATTAAATCACCTGCTGAAGAAACCGGTTGGAGAGAAAACCTGCAGCAGCTCGGCCCTCCAGGGCACGAGTTTGACACATGTGCACTACCGCTTATGTCTGCAACGCGTCTATGCGGACCAACTCATCAAGTACATCATCATCTTAATACCAAAGAGTGGCCGCTTAAGTCGACGTCTACACACGTGGTCAACCGCTTTTGTCAACATAAAATGTGAAAGCCAAAGGAGTCGTTCATAAGGAGCATCAGTCCGCTGTATTATTGTTAACGTCATTATTATCACTAATGATACTTATGAATTATTTGGCAGGTCGACCCAATTTGAGTCTTGGAACTGTTCCTCCTACAAGCCCTGTAGATCAGGTCCGGTCCGTGAGTCCTGACCCAGCTGGCGCCTCTCCGGGTCGGACTTGCTCCCGCAGTCCTGTCAGTGTTCCTCAGCGCACCGAAGGCTTCAACTGGCCCGACGTGCGAGAACTGCGGTCCAAGTACTCTGACCAGAGTGGCTCCACCTTAGAGCAGAAGTTTGACGTTGGCCCTCGGGAGCGTTTCTGCTCCTCCTCCGGTGATGTCAGTGATGCGCCGTCCCAGCAGTTGTACAACAGCCGGACCACTGGCCGCCACGAGACCTACAAACGACTCCACAGAACAAATTCTCTGGACCCTCGGCTTGCAGCACCGCACGTGAGTGAGATGTCGGAGCTCCGAAGCCAGCAGGACGCCAACGACAGCGATGACCACGTCTCAGTCCAGGTGCCGCTATTTGTCACGGGGAAGCTTTCACCAGAAGAACCATCGCCGCCTGCAAGTGCCAGCAAAGACGAAGACGACCTTTACGTTCAGATACGCTCGCCAACCAGCCGGGAGAAGATCTCCATCATGGCCGTCATAGACCGTTGCCGGGCTTACCGGGAATCTGACGAGTACAAAGAAAGGAGCGAGTCGCTGAAGTCCACTTCGTGCTCCGGCGACGACTGCCAACGAGCGAGCACCGCCTCGGGACAGAACTCGGTGAAAAGTCTCAGAGAAAAGTTCCAGAACCTCAACTCCTAAAATCCTCTTTGTTGCCGACATGTCATGTGACGCGTGAAGGGTCACGTGATCATCTGGAAGCGTCTCCATAACGACAGCAACAATTCACAAAGAAAAGATCATTTTATTTTCATATGCAAATGAGATGCAAATTTTGATAACTCTTTCCTACTTTTACTTTGCTGTAACATTCATCCACTGTATAAATACACATGTATATTACACTACATATTTGTACCATACACTATGTATTTATACTGAACTGCACAAAATATTTATACTAAACATGATATATTTATACTATACATGATATATTTATACCATACACTACACTACACTATACACTACAGTAGTTCCACTACCGTATACTGTATATTTATACTGTGTGTATATATAGTGTATAACATCTAAACTATGCATTTGTATTATTATTCACTATATTTGTATTATAAACTGTTATACTATATACAGTTTGTAGTACAAATTTATACCATATGGTATATATTTATACTATACACTATTTTTACTATGCAGTATACCATACATTATATACTAAAAACTATATACTGTATTTATACTCTTTTATCCGCTACGTATTTGTATTATACACAATTTATTTATACTTTACAATACGATTTACAGTATATTTATACTACACTACAATGACCTGCCTCCAACAAGTGTGCCATGACTGTCGCGAGCACGCACGCGCAGTCTTAAGGTGTTGATGTGAATGACGTCACTACGGGTCGTGCACGCGGTTCTGCTAGCACCTGGAAGCTGAGCTAAAGGCACGTGTGGCTTCGGACGTGTGACGTCAACAAAAATGTGCACAGCGGCTGTGCGCGCGTCCAAGTCTTCCTCGCGACGCAACCCTGCGTGCGTGTGAGCGCGTGCGCGTGTTGCAGCAGGTTGATCAAGAGATTTGTCAAGAACCGTCAGTCACCCCGGAAACCACCGTGTCTTCACAATAAAAGCATGGACATTTGAAAAAGGGAGGCGGGGTGGCGAAACACAAGTAAGAAATGGTAGTTTAGCTTTTAATTTGTTTTTTTTTAGGAATGTCCGTACATGTATAAAAGCTGGAAGTCTGCCTGATAGAGCAACAGCTTTCTCCTCGAATATTTTATTTGGAAGGGAAAGCCATGTGACTTCCTTTGCGGGCTTAACGCACTGTAACTTGACGTAGCGGGTGTCGTCTAGTGCGTCAGGAGCAGACAGATGCCAGAGCATCATTATCATCATCACGGGGCTCCCTTCCCGCCCGGACCACAGCGTCGACCACACTCGTAGCTCCCCCCAGCGCGCCTTGTCAGTCCGATTCGGATCGACGTGGGCTTCGGCTGCATCCATTGGTCCCGAGGTGAGAGGAGTGAGGGGCGGCCAGGGCGTGGAGGGGGAGGGGCTTGTGTAGCTGTCCACCGCCGGTTCGTCTCAGTCCGGTCCGGGTATGTGTCACCTGGTAATGCCTACACGATGTGATCTCTGGGTGGGGCTCGGTTGAGGTGGGCTGAAACGTGAAAACTATGACGTCACAGAGGTGAAGGGCATCATGTGATCTGTCACTTCCCAGAATGCTCTGGGGCCCCCCCTCAGCGGGCCTGACAATATGAGCGTGACGTCATGGTTCCTGGTCAGCAGCTCTGGCAGTCGCCACCGACTTCCCAAGGAGATGATCTTTGTGGGCCGGGAGGACTGCGAGCTGATGCTGCAGGTGAGTCAGGTGACCTGATGACTTCCTGTCTGTCCATGGATGATGACGTGTCCGTGTGGCGGCAGTCTCGCAGCGTGGACAAACAGCACGCCGTCATCAACTACAACGCCACGACGGATGAGCACCTGGTCAAGGACTTGGGCAGCTTGAATGGGGTGAGTCACGTGATGTCCTCACCGCGAGGAAGCAGGCGCTCGTTCACGTCGTTTGTTTCTTGCAGACGTTTGTCAACGACCTGAGGATTCCCGATCAGACGTACATGACGCTCAAAGTCTCCGACATCATCCGCTTCGGATATGATATCCTTAACACTCGCTCGCTACCTGTGTGGACTTTCCCCCCGTTCTTTCCTTTTTTTAAATAACATTTTATTTATCTACTGTATATATGTATGTATTTATTTATGTAACATTTATTGTTATTTATTTATTTTTTAGTTTATTTCATTTATTTATTTTATTTATTTTTCACCGAACTTTCCTTAACGGCCATGCACATTCTCACGTCTACCTTCTGGAAAAGAGTCAACACAAAGTCCCCGAAGAAGCTCTCAAGGTCAGTTGGAGGCGTGGCCAACTCGTGGTTAGCAAATAGACACGTAAGGTTGTACGAGTATGCCAATGACATCACTTCCTGTCATCCGCTGTAAAATAGTACACTTCAGTAAGTATACTGTGTAAAATGTGTATTATTTTGTACGCGCCTGCAAATGCACCATCTTGCTAATGCTAATGCTAACAAAGACAAGTCCTTGTGAAGGTGAGGCTCACCCCCTCTTTGACAAGACGAAAGGATTTCTCTCGTGAGTGTGAGCGCCCCTGTCGTTGCAGCATGAGAAGTACACCAGCCAGCTACAGATGAGCCTCAAGAGGGCGGAGCTGGAGGAAGACACCAAGGTGGAGAAGAACCCGACTACCAAGAGTCTGACACAGGGTACGTAACCTGCTGAGAACAGGCAGGGTAACTTCCTTGTTGACATACCTCACCTTCTCATATGCCACAGAGGCTCCGGCTCCCCGGCCCACGCCCCTCTACGGGCAGCCGTCGTGGTGGGGAGAGGAGGATTATGGGAGTCCATCTGAGAGCAGAGACGAACCTCATCCAGGTAAAGTCCTAGAACCTTCGAGAACTGTGAGCTCAGCTGAAATCCTAACTTTGTGGTCAGAGATGCAGAAAGAATCCTCCTCCGTGGATTTTCCCGGAAGTCTCTCGGATCCCCAAAGCAAGACCCTTATCCCATCATATCAGCGCGAGGCCAGCTACTTCGAGATCCCCACTAAGGACTTGCAACTTCCCAAGGCCGTCGAGGCGGAGCTGCAAGAAATCCCCACCAAGGACACAGACACGCCCCCTGCTCCGCCTCCCAGCGAAACACCGCCTGTGGTTCAGAGCCACGCCTCCTTCACCATCGAGTTTGATGACTGCAGTCCCGGCAAGATTAAGATCAAAGATCATGTGACTAAGTTCTCCTCCCGCCAGAGGAAGAATTTGCCCCCCACGAAGATGCGGCCCACAACCGCCACACCCGCAGATGTGATGTCATCGGAGAGCAAGGTGGCGGATTGGCTGGTGCACAGCGACGTCAGCATGATGAGACGGCGCCCGACGTGCGACGACGTTTACAGCACCAAGAGCGACCTCGCCATGAACATCAAGATGCTCAAAGGTCAGAGTTGAAAGCTAGCAGTTAGCTTGGCAAACGCTAATGCTAGCATAGCATAACATGTCCTGTGTGCAGGTCATCACCATGACGATGGAACTCAGAGTGACTCGGAGGACCCGGTGCTCAAAGGACGTAGGAGTAAGTCCCAGCACTCCGTTGACTCTCGCTACTGCGTCCAACTTGAGGCATCCCCGGCGCCCCCCATGATGCTGGAGCAACCACTGTGCCCCAGCCCCCCTCAGCCCCGATCCCCTGCCACAGACCCTCCAAAGCCCCCCGAGCACCTCAGCCAGCAGGCCTTCATCATCGAGTTCTTTGACGACAACCCACGCAAGAAACGCTCGCAGTCTTTCACTCACAACCCCGCCCACACGGACTCTTACTCCACCCTGAAGGCCAAGCTGGAGCGGCGCAAAGGTGGCGAGAGGCCGGCGTCAGTGCACGGCCACGTGCCCCCTACCCAGCAGGCCTCGGCCCCCTTCAAGGGTCACGCCCACGCAGGGCCCCAGAGATCGAGCTCTCTGAAGAGGGAAAAGGGAGAGACGGAGTCAGCTTCATCTAGCTCCACCTCGCGCTGTACGTCGGCCATCTTTGTTCGACCTTTCGGCAGCGTTGGGAAGAAGTCAACGCTTGCTCAGGAGTTTGCTGTGGAATTGTTGAAGGATGCTTGTCAACAGGACTCCTACCTTGCCGGGGACATTATCTCGCCTCCGCCCATGTCTGCACCACCGGTGATGGTGACGCCTCCTCTTCCTCCTTCACCAAAAGAACCTTCAGCCACGGCCAAAGTGGCCAACGTCGCCCACCCCGCTCTGCCTCCGGCATTCATGAAAGCCTCCCTCGCCTCCGACAGTCTCAACCGGATCGGCCCTCCCCGGCCTTCCTCAGGCTCCGTGCTTCTGCCCCTGGGAGGTCCAGGGGGAGACCCCAAAGGGTATCAGAGGTCGTCGAGGAACGAAGAGGATGACAGCGTAAGTGAGGCTGGCACGTACACTATCGACACCGACGGCCAAGACCAGGAGGTGGAAGAAGCTCGCAACATGATAGACCAGGTGACCTCACTGGAGTGTTTTCATGAGCGATGTGAACGTTAAACATCTCCTTTCTGCAGGTGTTTGGTGTCCTCGACTCGCCCGAGTATGCCGGGCTGACCCCGGGAACTTTCAGACCTGTGATAGATGAAGACCAGGATGAGCATGCTAACATTGCTAGCCATGCTAGCGCTGCAGAAATGTTGCATGACTTGAGTGCCCCTCCAATGTGCCCTTTACAGGTAAACACAGTGTAGCGCTTAAGCTGGCATGATTCCTCCTCGCTTTCCACGAGTCTTCATCACTCTTCTTTTTGTAGGTTCCCCCTGCTGGTCTGGAAGGACCAAAGTGGGTTTCCCGTTGGGCTAGTCTAGCAGATGGTTATGTTCAACCTGCTTCCACACCTCCTCAAAGTCAAGAAGGTTCTTTTCTTTTTTTTCAACATTTCCTTGTTTGCGTGTTGGATCTCTTCATGGTTTGAACACTGAAGAAGGATTCTTAACTTTTGTTCTTCAGACCTTCAGATCTTCTCATACTTAAATAGCACATTTAATTTGTAGGGTGGAACGCTACGCCACGGCACACTGCTTATCCACTTGTCCTTGTCCTTTTATGTATTTCACCGGAAAGGCCAAGTGTGCCAAACAGACTTTAACCATGGAAGAGGCTTTTCAAGCTCAGGCTTCCCACGAGCCGTGATGTTTACGTCCCCCTTTAGGATGCCAAATGTACACTTCCTGTCCCTCACTTTTAAAGTGTACCGTGTGGGAAATCGGTACGTGTCCGTCGGTAACGGAAAAATGCGATGAGGAATGCACATACCGTTCCACCCTAATTATTGATATTGCTAATATTATATATTAGCAACATTATAATATTCACACTTAAATGTTTCAGGTCATCAAACAAATAGAAATATTAGTCAATGACAACACAACTGAACACAAAATGCAGTTTTGAAAACTTTCTATTAAGGGACAAAAAAAAAAATCCAAACCTACATGGCCCTGTGTGAAAAACAGGTTAAAAAACACTTAAAACGTAATTTAACTGAGATTAATTGAGATCTATCAGTCTGGAGAAGATTATAAAGATATTTCTAAAGTTTTGGGACTCCAGCGAACCACAGTGAGAGCCATTATACACAAATGGCAATAACATGGAACAGTGGTGAACCTTCCCAGGAGTGGCCGGACAACCAAAATTACCCCAAGAGTGCAGCGACTACTCATCCAAGAGGTCACAAAAGACCCCACAACAACATCCAAAGAACTTGAGGCCTCACTTGCCTCAGTCAAGGTCAGTGTTCATGGCTCCACCATAGGAAAAACACTGGGCGAAAACAACCTGCATGGCAGAGTTGAAAACCACTGCTAAACAAAAAAAAGATTAAGGCTCGTCTCAATTTTGCTACAAAACATCTTGATGATCCCCAAGACCTTTGGGAAACAAAAGTTGGACCTTTTGGAAGGTGTGTGTCCCATTACAGCTGGTGTAAAAGTAATGCCGCATTTCAGAAAAAGAACGTCATACCAACAGTAAAATATGGTGGTGGCAGTGTGATGGGTTGGGGTTGTTTTGCTGCTTCAGGACCTGCAAGACTTGCTGTGATAAATGGAAACATGAATTCTGTCCTACCAAAAAATCCTGAAGGAAAATGTCTGTCCATCTGTCCGTGTCCTCAAGCTGAAACCATTTTGGGTTCTGCTGCAATGACAATGATTCAAAACACACCAGCAAGTCCACCTCTAAATGAATAAAGAAAATCAAAATGAAGACTTTGGAGTGGCGATCTAGAAACTGCATTTTGTGTTCAGTTGTGTTGTCATTGACTAATATTTTAAATTTGTTTGATGATCTGAAACATTTAAGTGTGACAGACATGCACAAAATAAGAAATCAGGAAGGGGGCCATTGTACCATTGTATATATTATTACTCATATTGCTATATGATGCCCTGCGATTGGCTGGCGACCAGTCCAGGATGTACCCCGCCTGTCGCCCGAAGTCAGCTGGGTTAGGCTCCAGCATACCCCCGCGACCCTAATGAGGAGAAGCAGCATAGAAAATGGATGGATGGATATTTCTATATGATGTTTATTTGCTGTGCTGCATTTAGGGACTGAAGCTGAAAGTTTGTTCAATATGTGGCATCTTGTAGACTTGCAGACCCTCAGCCAGCAAGTGGAAGGTTGCAGCTTGGAGAACCTGGAGTCCTCGGAGTCCAACCGCGGCTCTCGGACGAGAAGGCGACTGCCTCAAGTTCCCCCCGAAAAGTTAGATGGTGCTATCCCCAACCTCCTTATTCGTCGAGATGGGGACCATATGGACAGAGGTCCTCAGGGTAACTTGTCTGTCCAGGATGAAGTGGATCCCGACAGTCTGAGTGATGCCAGTCGCTCCGAGGATGCACCCGTTTCAAAGCAAACAAACAAGGATCAAGCTAGGTTCAGTTCTTGCACGGGTCAAGAGAAATTGTCGTCATCCACAAAATCCACCATCTTCTATATCGGTTCTGGAGAAATTCCAACCAAACCCGACCCAGCCAGATTCCCAGTGCAGTTTGAGAGGCCCCCAGACCCCCACATGAAAAGTCCCCCAACCACCATACTGATCCGACACCTGAGCAGCCATGAAGGCCAAAGGGGGGGCATCAAACCAAACAGCTCTGCACCAAACCTCCAAACACAGGACAAGGATTGTGTTCCCACAAAGGAGTTGTTGTCCCTCGTACGTCAGGAGAGTTTCACCAAAGATGGGCCGACTGACAACGTCTGCATCAAGAAACTTCCACACATTTCCAGTCACCCGTCCATCAGAGACATGGAACAGAGGAAGTTCACGGACATGGAGTCCTTCCTTCAGGAGACAAAATCTCCTGGCTCTGGGCAGAGCTCCAAGAAAGGCGGCTCGTCCAGCCACATGGACGATTCGCTTTCTGGCGAGTCCGATGTGGACACGGCGAGCACTGTGAGCCAGGTGAGTAGCAAAAACGCTTCTGCCAGTTCAGCTTTGAAAAAACGTCCCAAGACCAATGACCAAAAACAGACGACGTCCTCAAGTCAGGAAAAGGGACGGAAGCTCACCGCCCGTGAGCGACTTTCAGAGAAACGGCGAAACCAGACGGCCGTGAATGCGACCAACAAGGCGGAAGCAGCAAAACGCTTGCAGATGCGCCGCAGTTCTGGAAACCGTGGATCTCTAGATCTGTCTGAGAGCCAGCAAGCTTCTGACCAGGAAATCCAAACACCTAGTCGGAGTAAAAAGCTCATCTACCCACTTCAAAAAGAGGACATTGGAAAAATGTCCAAAACAGGAAATGTGCAGGTTCTAACTCGCTCCAACAGCCTGTCCGCACCGCGTCCCACTCGAGCGTCAATGTTGCGTCGAGCGCGCCTGGGAGAGGCCTCAGACAATGAAGGTGCGGAGACTGACAGGGCCTCTCAAAGTTCTGACCATGTTGCTGCTGCACCAAAAACATCCCAGGAGGTGAAAAAACTGTCCAGGCTGGACATTTTGGCGCTTCCGAGGAAGAGGACGGGTTCTTTTACGGCTCCCAGCAGCAATGAGACCTCCTCCACAAGCCGGTCTGGTTTCTCTGGTCGGAGCACCGACGTGACTCTAACCACCAGGAAGTCCTCAGCAGGCGACACCCGCCAGACTGCGAGCAAAGTGGGAGTTCCGGGGAAAAACTCATCGAACCGCTCAAGCGGAACCAAGTACCCCAACAGTGGTGAGTCTCATGTCTCATTTGCTGACTTGTTTCTCGGTCTCCTGACTCGGTCAGTCCTCTTGGGTTCTGAGCTGGGACCGACTAAGCTAGGTAGCTTGTCTTGCACTAGATGTCTAAAGAGGACCACTTAGACCCCGAAAACAGAAACTTTGTTGGCATTTTTCCAGGGGTCCATTCCAACTTCTCCTCTTCATCTGAGGAAGACTACAAGAGCAGCGGTACATCTCTGAAAACTAAACGCCCCACGCAGACGCCTCGGACCAGCAGGACAGCCACAGGCCGCTCCAAGTCTGTCTCCCTGGAGACGGAGGAGGATGAGGACCGGAGCGACCCGTACCAGAACTGGTCCACACACAGTGCGGAGATTGCCAAGTATGCAAAGATGGCTGACATACGATTGTTATGATCAGGCATGGGACTAACGTGGGTTTCCTCCCCAGGCTCAGTCACGACCTGGCCAAGGACTTGGCCATTTTGGCCAAAGAAATCCACGATGTAGCCGGCGATGGAGACCCAAACGGTGCCTCTGGGGACATGACGCCTGCGTCGCCCGGCTCACGTCCTGACACGTCAGCCATGTCTGCCAGAGAGGAGGTGGGACACAATGTATAAAAAAATCAACAGAATGCTTTTTCATGTCACATCTGTGTTGTCTTTCCAGCTGGTCCAACTCATTCCAGAGGCCGCTTTAAACTTCCAGAAGGTTCCAACGGGTTCTGCTCCCGTCCCGGAACTGGACGCAAACATGAATGAGGTCACAGTTTGATTGATATTGATCGTTTATTAGGATAACCGATACTACTGTAGATACAAATACAAATGTTGGTTGGGTCAGGATGGGCGGTGTCTTTCAGCCTGTCAATCATGTTCCAGGCCACACAGAGTTTGAGTCCGCTGTCACAACTGTCGCATGCCATCCGGGACAACACCGAGCAACTGGCCGCCAAAATCAAGTGAGAAGCATCTTCTGCACAACGTCAGCCACGGCCCTCATTGGTCCCAGTTGTGTGTGTGTGTGTGTGTGTTCCATTAAAAGTAGTCACTGTGCATGTTTGCCTTCAGGGTGGTCTTCCACAACAAAGCGGACGTGTTGGAGGAGATGGACAAGAAGATGGATGCTGACAAGGAAGTTCCTGTCCTGAAAGGCTCCAATCAGGTTGTGGCAGGCCTTCATGAAGCAAATAACGATGGTCAGCAGGTCATGTGACATGTTGGTGTCATGTTGCAGGAGATCACATCCATCGTGACAGAACTCAGAAGAGTCCAAAGGCAGCTGGAAGGTAAAGTAAGATCGGTGACATGAAGAATGAAAGAAACACTTGATGTTTCATTGTTGCGTGTCCGCAGTCATCAACTGGGTCGTGGATCCGGCCGGGAGTCTTCAGTCCCTCAGTCAAAGTCCTCGGATGTCCTCGAAGGAAAAAAAAGCTGCCAGCAAACAAAATGGCGTCTCTCAGAAAGCAACACGTCACATGCCGTGAGAAGTTCCCAATATTGTGCACATGCTAACTCTCACAAATAGATCAGTATGCTAATTAGTTGATAGAAAACACAGCACAGGGTTTGACGTGCATGGGCCGGAGCCCTTTGCTGTGTGACAATGTATGCTGATGACACTTGAGCTTTTATTGTGAAAACCACGTGAGCAAGTTGTAGTTATGTGACGCTTGGTGCTCAGACCATGTGGCGTTATATTTTATGAATGTTTATGATGAAGAGATGCCTCTTCGTCTCGTGGCTTCACTTCTTCACATCCGTAGTTGGAAAAATGTTTGGAAAAAAGCTGATTGGCTGAAGGTCAAACGCCTCACAGCGGTCACAAAACGAGGAGCGTTCAGATGTACTGATGACATCTGAAGCGGCACAGGAAAAGATCATTTTGTCTGCTTGTCATCTCATGATTGCTATGGCAGCATCCCGCTTATAAACCACGCCCTCTAGCTGCTGATTGGTGTTCGATGACCTGAAGGCTGTTACCTTTGAATGAAATAAGAATGTTAATTTCTAATAAAACAAGATTTAATGTGGCAACAAAATGTTTTTATGTCATGACATACACGTCCAGCAGGGGGCAGTGTCACCATCACACCAACGTGCGTGTGTGTGCGTGCGTTTGTCAATTAGAGAAGCTTTTCATCGATGACACGACACAAACAGCGGTTCAATATCATGATTGATCACGATGTTGTTCAGGGAATGAACAAGGACAAAAGTAAACAGGGAAAGAAGCGAAGGAGGAGGAGGATCAAGTCAAAAGGTGTCATGTTATTTCGAGGGATCTTCTTTCGATCACATGACACTACCTGCAGTTGGCCCCCGCCTCTTCGGTGTATACAAGCTGCTGGATCCATTTTGTAGTCTTAAATACCTGGAGGTTTGGAGTTTTTTCACCTCGAGACATTAAAGAAGACCTTGTGTGCTCACGTGAGTTAACACTTCAAATTAAAAACCATTCATCACTTCCTGTCTTTCTATTTTAAAACTCATTGCGTGACAGTCTGTTTAGCTCCGCCTACAGGGATGAAGTGTAAATGACGCAGCTAAGTTAGCACCCATGCTAATGCTAACAGGACGTCAATAATATCGTGGGTTAATTTTTTTTAACAATATCTTTATTAGTTTTTCACAAGTTTTTTGAAAGACAAAGAAAACACACTCATGACACTATGCACATTACACAACTCCACATGGTGTAGGTTACTGTGCTTAATATTGTCCAGTCAAGGTTTCCACATATCTTCAAATTCCCTGCCCTCCCCCGAGTAACATAAGTCAATTTTCCAATATGACGTAGCTTGTCATTTCCTTTATCCATAGATGTATTGATGGTACATCCATTTTTTCCAGAATAGTGCAATCAGTCTCTTGCCCTGCAGGAGTCAAAAGTCCATCAAGGTCGATTATTTAAACAAACCACACAATCTTTTGCATAGATCCCCAATACAAAAGATGTTGCTTGGTGAGGTACATTGATTCTAACGATTTTGGACATGGTCTGGCCCACTCCTTCCAATATGTTTGTAATTTAGGACATTCCCAAATAGCAAAATAGGGTACCTCGTTCTTCTACACACAGATGTTACAGGTGTTATATAAGTCCTCATCAACCACTTGTATTGTTGTTACCTCATTTGGGTTAAATTTTTAATGATGTTTGAGACGCTATTTGCACGTCCAGGTCAGGCATAGATGTAGCATCCACCTGAGATACAGGTGTAGCAGCAACCTGAGACACAGGTGTAGCGTCCACATCAGGCACAGGTGTAGCATTCACCAGAGGCACAGGTGTGGCATCCATTGTGAACATTCAGGAAGCGCTGCCATGGAGGAGAAGCCAGAAGGAGAAGGAAGGAGGAGGCTACCCAGGTTGAAGATCACTAGAAGGTTCTGGAAGAACAGCAGACAGCAGGACCACCCTGCAGGTCAGAACCTGTACAGCATAAAGTAGACCAGTCAGAACCACAGCAAGAACAAGAAAAAGAAAACACCAGAGAAGCTCTTGACAGGAGATCTGTGCTCTTTTCATCATGACCTTGATGCAGAGGAGACAGAATCAGAGGAGACCAGCAGGAAGTTTACGGTCATCGAGGGAGATCTTGAGGAGACCAGCAGGAAGTTGACGAACATGGACGCAGAGCTTGATGAGACCAGCAGGAAGTTGGTAACCAGGGAGGAGGAGCTCTTCAGTCAAGACCCTCCCAGTGAGGAGGACGAGGATCAACTCCAGCGTGACCTGGAGACCCTGAAGTTGCACATTCTGATGGTTGTCAACCGCACCTTCAACTCTTCGTCCTCAGTGGAGCCCAATGCCCTGAAGAGCGCTGTGGCCGCCATGCAGCTGCAGGAGGCGCAGGACCGGCGGTGGGCGGGTCGCCCTGTGGGGCGTGTCCCAATGTGGCGTCCTCAGAAATGTCTCAGCGCTCACAACATGCTGCTAGCCAAAGTGGTGGAGTCCAGGCTGGCCAAGGCTGCCGAGGATGAGTTGAGCGGCACTGACGGACTCTCGTCTCCCTTGAAGAGGCAGGTGAGCGTGTGACATCACTTTCTGTCCAGCATTTTATTATTATCATTAGAATTATTATCATTATTCATACTAATATTAATTTTATATGTGTGAATGCTAAAAATAATTATTTAATATAATAATATTCCAAAAATATTTCCACATTTTACAGAATTTTCCATGACGGTTCTCCCACCGCTGCACATTCCTCCCACATTCCAAAAACATGCATGCTCGGTTAAGTGGCGACTCTAAATTGCCCATAGGTATGAATGTGAGTGTGAATGGTTGGTTGTCTATATGTGCCCTGCGATTGACTGGCGACCAGTCTGGGGTGTACTCCGCCTTTCGCCCAGAGTCAGCTGGGATAGGCTTCAGCATACCCACGGCCCGAGTGACGATAAGCGGCATAGAAGATGGATGGAATTCTCCCACTGAAAATGAATAGACAAGTTTTTAGTTCCTTATTTCTATACACATTCAAATCATTCCTTCATCAAACATTCAACTCTGTCAGGATATTCAGACAAACTATTTTTCACATCCCTATAATTCTCACTTTCTTGCCATGTAGCACTTTTTCCCCCCTTTTGGACTTCAGCTCTTCTTGACCTTTGCCTATTTCTGGATTCGCCGGGCATACCTGATGATTGCCTCATCTTCCTCTGGTCTCATTTCTGACATGTTAAGCTGATGTCTGTATGACCTAGCTTCTTTGGAAGCTTTATATCGTCTTGTGATGGTCTGTGTAATTATTATTTATTATTATTAATTAATTATTATTCATATTAGTACTATGATCATTTTTATTACTATCCAGACATTTTTTTTCTGCATATCTGGAGTAGAGTCGTGTGGTCAGCAGCCTAAGCAGAGACTTCCTTCTCCCTGCCACTTCGCCCCATTCCTCCCGGGGAATCCCGAAGCATTCCCAGGCGAGTTGAGAGACATCGTCTCTCCAGCGTATCCTGAGTCTTCCCCAAGGCTTCCTGCCGGTGGGGCATATCCTGCTGGTCGGACGTCTTGGAGGCATCCTGACCAGATGCTGAAGTCCCCTTATTTGGCAGCTCTACTACGAGTTCCTCCTGGATGACAGAATCCCCATCTCTAAGGGAGAGGCCTACAGAGGACACTCATTTGAGCCGTGAGTGAACCGCTCGAATCAGGCGGTCCGATACCCCATACTCTCAGAGTACCCCCCCACAGAATTCCTTAGTCGAATGCCTTCTCCAAGACCATAAATTACATGTGGACTGGTTAAGCAAACTCCCATGCACCCTTAAGGACCCTGACAAGAGTATAGAGCTGATCCACAGTTCCACGATCAGGATGAAAAACACACCGTTCCTCCTGAATCTGAGGTTCAACCATCTAGTGCAGTGATCCCCAACCCCCGGGCCGCGGCCCGTTACCAGGCCGTGGGTGATTTGGTACTGGGCCACAGAGAAAGAAAAAATTCCCATTATTTCATTTTTTTTTTGCTGTTTTATTTTGAAAAGTGGCCGGATTCACTCTGTTACAGCCGCCTCACTTGACGCATGTCCATTGTGCGTGTGCTAACTTTAACTCATGCCGCATAGATAGACTACTACTGTATTTTTACCATTTTTCTTTCACCTCATATTTGGTCTCAAATGCTGATACTATGTGGGAATGCATAAAGGTAAGTTTTGATGACTTATTGAGTGCTAATGTGCACATTTGTCTCAAGTTTATTCATGCTAGCGTACTGGCTTTTACCACACACGTCAAACAGCGATGTAATAATCTCTCTGGAAAAACTTGGCTTGAACTTCAACTGGTGGATGGTTGGGTCGGCATTCATTTTGTGCTTTTAATTTGATGTTATTCATGTCTTAGTTTTACACAATACATAATAAATAAGATAAATTAGATCGCTATAATGTACGGGGGACCATGATGATTTGACCATGATGTCACCATGGAAAGCATGTGTGCCTGTACTCGTGTACAGGTGTGTCGCATGGGTAAGCGTGTCAAGGAGGACCTGCTGAGGGTGTCACAGCTGGTTCAGGACTGTTACGGCACAGACGTGGACGTGGTCAACGTGTACGCTGGCTTGTGTCATGGTTGTTTCTCGGCTCGACTGACCCAAATGACCTCTGCTGGACTGGAAGCAGACGACTCTGCCTACCTGCTCTTCTGGGCCAACTGCTACTATCCACAGTGAGGACATACCCCCTTTCTTCCTTCACCACACCTTTTTCAAGTTGTTGCTTCTTTGTTTGGATTGTCTGTGTCTGTCTGTGTGTGTGTGTGTGTGTGTGTGTGTGTCTAGAGAAATACTAGAGCATGAAGACCTGCGCAGGAGCATAAAAACTTCTTGTCTAGGGGCTCTCCTGCCAAAGGAGGTGGTGCAGGACCTGGAGGAGCAGTACATGAAGAGGAAGGAAGTGAGGATACATCTTCTGATGAAATAGAAAGTCAGCAGCTTGACTTTTCTTCTGTTTTCTTACCAAGCACCAGATGGACATGTGGCTGCACAACATCCTGCACAGAGAAGAAGACAACTGGTCCAAGGACGAGACACCAGAAATCATCGACAACTACTACTTCTCTCCACTGGCCATCAATGTCATTCAGGTCACACTCGCGACTCGTTGCCTGTGTCACAGGCATGACTTGTGACTTGGTGATGTGGGTGTTTTTCAGGTGATAGACGGATCCCTGAAGGAGTGCAGCAGTCTAATCAATGATGACAGAACATCTCAGAAGGTCACTGCTCACCTGGAGAGCTTCCTTGGCTGGTAGATCATGTTCACGACCACTTGACTGACATCCATCTGTGAGGACATGCGTGACAACAAGATGTGTTTCAGGTACAAGAAGAGTGTGGAGAAGCTGGTGAAGAGAAGTGATCAAAGTGTATCAGCAATGATGAAAGCTCACTTGGCTTGTGAGGAGCAACTCAGGTGAGATGATCATTAAGATTAATCATTAATTGATCATTAATGATTGATTAAGATATTGGTCATGAGTGATCATTGCAAAGCTTTTCCAACCCTCTACAAAGCTTGCAAGTTCTGGTGAGGAGGTTAAAGTTCACTGACACAAACAAATGGAAATTAAAGTTATTACCTTCACTCATATCCACTTGATGATTAATGAATGTTTTATTGATGATTAGTTAATTGCTGATTGATGGATGGTTGATTAATTGTTGATTTATGGTTAATGGATGGTTAATTGGTGGTCTAGTGGTTAGCATGTTGGCCACACAGTCACAGTCAGGAGATCGGGAAGGGATCTGTGTTCGAATCTCCGTTGGGCATTTCTGTGTGGAGTTTGCATGTTCTCCCCGTGCGTGCGTGGGTTTTCTCCGGGTACTCTGGTTTCCTCCCACATTCCAAAAACATGTATGTTAGGTTAATTGGCCACTCTAAATTGTCCATAGGAATGAATGTGAGTGTGAATGGTGGTTTGTCTATATGTGCCCTGCGATTGGCTGGCGACCAGTCCAGGGTGTACCCCGCCTCTCGCCCAAAGTCAGCTGGGATAGGCTCCATCATACCCCCGCGACCCAAATGAGGAGAAGCGGCATAGAAAATGCATGTATGGTTAATTGATGGTGACCAGTTAATTGATGGATGGTTAAGGGTGCGATGTCGTGATCCACTCTTCAGAATCGGGATCGGCTGCCGATCTGCTGTATTTTGAAAATCGGATAAAGTCGGTTTCCGCCACAACATTGGGCCGATGCGGTTGCTGTATAACGTTCGTAACTCTGGGCCACATTCCAACATCGTAGGTGCGGTAATGCGCCTCAGAGCTGGTTGCCACTCGACTCCAGCCCTCCGCAAGAAGAAGAAAACGCAACACCACCATGCAGACATGTCCGCGGTGGTGAAGTTAGTTTCACGTTGGATATTGGGCTCCGTGCCTACAGTGGTAGTTCCTGCTTACTGTGCCCGGACTGCTGTGTCATGGTGCAGGGAGCTCGTACGGGAAGTGCCGCTCTAACTGGTGGTTGTTTATACTAGGAACCATCAATAAATTACTATTGCATTCACAAGCTTTTGTTAAAAAAAATGTCATATATTCTAAATCACACCACAAATTGATATATAAGCATGTCAAATGATTAGTCCTACCTAAAAGTATTTTGCATGTCCATTTTTTTCCAATTGTATCTTTTATTAGATCTTTTATTGGCTTAGAGAACTGACTCACAGAAGCTTGTTACAAAAACCAAACAATATTGTTGGTCATGCTGTGTGATAAAGAAACTTCAGCAATACTTTGGTTGCATTATTTGCTTTGAAGAACTATTTTCATAACCGTATTCAATTGGCAACAAAAGCTTATTATAAAAAAAAAAAAAGGATTGGTACCAGATCAGCAAGACTATTAAAAAAAAAATCAAATCGGAAGCCAAAAAATGTGGATCTGGATATCCCTAGTTAATGGCTGATTGATGGGTGGTTAATTGATGAGTGGTTAATGGATGGTTAATGGGTGATTAATGGATGGCTAATGGATGGTTAATGGGTGATTGATAGACTGTTAATTGAATGATTGATGGATGGTGAATTGATGATTGATCAAATGCCTATGCTGAGCTGTGACCTCCTCAGAGATTACGTCAGAGGTCAAACAGGAAGTGTGACAGCAGAGCAAAGACATCGCTGTGAGGACATTTTGGATGCACTGAGGGATAGTGGGTACTCCCGTTTCACTCGCCCCATTCACCAACAACTGAAAGTATGGACACCTGCTTTTGTGTCACTGTGTGCACTTGAAAAACACTTATTTATGTGTGTGTGTGTGTGTGTGTGTGTGTACTTCAGGTGTATTATAAACAGCTGTGGACTTCCGGTTGGTTGGACGGGTCACTTCCTGTCGTAGACTCGTTGTTGGACTCTTTGTATGAACACTTGGCTGATCTGGCTGACATGAAACCTTCCTGCAGACAGGTCAGTGTCTCCTGTCTGTCACCTGTCTGTCTCCTCTCTGTCTGTCTCTCACTTGTCTTTCTGCAGCGTTTGCTGTGTGTCCTCCATGAGGATACGGTAGTTCAATATTTGAAGAGGATGATGAAGAGCAGGATGAAGAGCAGGAGGCAGCAGGTGGACGGAGCTCAGCGGATGACCGAAGACGCCCAAAAGATGAATGACTTCTTCAGTGCGGTGGTGAGACGCCATTATGCCTCCTTGTGTTTAGGTTAAGTTATTTAAGCTCCGCCTTCTGCTACATTGCGGCCGCGGTTAGGGCTGTAGCGGGTTGTTGCGGCTCGGAACGATGCTCTGCAATGTGGCCGAGATCCTTCGACTACACGATCCAGGGAGTGTTCGGCTGGAGATGGTTGCCTTTGCCATGAAGTTCCCCGACCTCAGGTTTGCCCGGCTCCTCTTCCAATTGGCTCACCTGTCGCCTTGTGGTTAAACAGGAAGTCACAGTGGATCTGTGTCATGTGTGAACACACCTGGTGTGTGTGTGTGTTCCCCTCAGTGACATCCTGCTGTCGTCGCTGCTCACCCTCAAATCAGACCTCTCGGCGGATGATGCCCGCTCCATCAGGCGCAGTTTGGAGGAGGTCCGCCCCTTTCGTACCTCCACCAGTCAGAGCTCAGTGTTGTTCTCCAAGCTCAAAGTCCAATGGGTCAGTGACAGGCAAGCTCACTTGGACAAGAACCACTCTGACTGATGCAACCCCCAACCCACCCCCCCACGGAACCCCCCCTCCCATAAAAGTCTGTCTCAGGTCCAGTGTGCACGTGTGTGTGCAGAAAGAAGGCTTGCAAGCGTTTGGTGTTTCACATACTTTATTTGGGATGTTTCAGCGGTCCAAACAGGAACTAAAAAATTGTGGCGGTGTTAGCAGTCTAGTGGCTCACTAATGTCCCGTAGGACTCATTCAGGTTACAGTGACGTTTGGGGATGTGGGGTGAGAGTGCATGAGAGGGAGGTGTCAGAGGTGAAAGGTTAAAGTGCAGTTCACTTTTGCTCGGGCATCAGGTCATCGATGGCGTCTCCGGACTCGAGACGTTTCTCCATTTCGACCAGCAGGTTGACTCCGTCCACCACCATCTGGACCAGCTCCACCTCAGAGAAACCCAACCGGTCGGCGTTGGAGATGTCAAAGACTCCGCCCACCGCTGCAGTGTCCACACCCCCTGTAGAGACAAGAAGACGACGACTTGAGACCAAACAAGGGCTAGAGCAGACCAACAGGTCCCGACAAAGGTTCTACCTGTCCCTCTCTTCTGCAGCCTCAGACGTTTCAGAATCTCTCCGAAGAGCTCATGCTTGCTGAGGTTGGGAAGTTTCACGTGGACCCCGGCCCGCAGACCCGTTCCCAGGTTGGACGGGCAGGTGAGGACATAGCCCAGGTGCTCATTCCACATGAACTCGTGACCTCGCTCCTTGAACAGGTCCTCAATCTGCACAAGCACCACTTTCCGGTAACTGTCTTGCCTATGTGCAAACAGGAAGTAAAAGTTGTGCTGCTGACCTTGGTGAGTCCAGTGCAGAAGCGTGAGAAGACGTCCCTCATGTTGCCGCCTTTCTGCATGCTGATGACCCGCAGGTGGTCTTCCTCGTTGACCCAAACCAGGAAGGTCTTGTTGTCATTGTGCCTGCAAGAGGACGGACGAGCATCATCTTCTGCAACAGTTTGCCTTAACTGAGTCTCCACCGTGCGAATTAGACAAAACCGGTTCTGACCAGATCCCGCGGCCGTCGGGCCAATCACGGGCCATGCCAGATGATAGCAGCAGCGGCGAGACGGGCTTGTCGAACAGGAAGTGGTCATCAATCAGCTGCTGCTGCTCCTCCTCAGTCATGTTCTTCAGGGCGTAGTAACGACCTTTTAAGTCGCCATCGAGGGCGTCCAGACCTGCACGAGGTCAGAGGTTACACATGGAGAACGTTGTCTTTGTTTTTTTTCCACATATTTCGTACATGTTTACATGTTTGTTTGTTATAATATTAAATACAGGTAAGAAATCAGGGCAGGAAATCATTTGGTCAGCTGCCAGCCTTGAGTCTTGATGGTAAAATCTTCCAGTTAATGCAGAGCACCATCTAGTGACCATTCATTTTTACAGTAACATTTATGTGCAACATGGACAAAACCACTTCTATGTCCTAACAGCAGGCAACATTCTTCAAATAAGCTGGCCCAGAAGGGGGCACTGCAGAACCAGGTAAAAATGTTGTAAACTAAAAGTGATGACTGAGGAAGACTAGGAGGCAAACAAACGGAGGATGTGACATCATACTTTCAATGGAAAGGTTCTCGATGGCCCGGCGTTCTCCTCGGCTGCAGTGTGGCGGCAAACAGAAGCCACGGATGCTGCGACCCGTCCGAACCCGAGAACTCAGAACGTAGTTTGGATCCAGATCATCTCCACCCTGAAAGATTATGTCAAGACGAGTATGATCCAAACTTTAATTACTGACTGACAGTATAATTCAATTTTATTATTTAATTATCACAAGAGTAAATGTGATGTACTGCTATGTACATTTTACATGTTCGAAATAAACTAAACCAGGACTCCCAACCACTGGGCCCATTACCGATCCATGGGTGGGGCCGAACCGGACCATGGGAAGCTTTCAGGTGCAATGATAAATTAAAAAAAAATACACTTGTAAATAACTACACAAAATTTTATGTAAATGCATATCAATTTCGGAAATAATGGTCATTTTATTGTAAAAATAATATACAGTTACAAATCCCATAGTTTTGGCATTTATATGTTTGTTGCAAGCGGCGACCCGTCCCACTTTGTTCGACGGTCCCTGAATGCACCATCGTGCGTGTGCTAACTTTCTCTCATGCCGCACAGATACACTACTGTATTTTTACCGTTTTTTTTCATCTCATATTTCGTTTCAAATGCTGATACTATTGGGAATGTATAAAGGTAAGTTTTGATGACCTTATTGAGTGCTAATTTGCACTTGTCTCAAGTTAATCCATGCTAGCACACTGCCTTTTACCACACACGTCAAACAGCGATGTAATCATCTCTGAAAAACAAACTATGGGCTTGTACTGGTGGATGGTGGGTCTGCACTCATTTTGTGTTTTTAATTTGATGTTCATGTCTTAGTGTTATACAATACATAATAAATAAGATAAATTAGATAGCTATGATGTGCTAACTCCCCCCTGGTCCGCAGGAGATTTGTGGGAACACAAGCCGGTCCGTGGGTCAAAAAAGGTTGGGGACCACTAAACTAAACCATTACCATTATATAAGTATATTAGTGTTGACAACAGTCATGTTTTATTACTGTTGGGTGACTTAGTAATGACGTTGTTGACAGTCATGTTTTATTTTTTTACAGTTACATTGTTTTATTATTGTTAGTCATGTCGTAATTGCTAACCTGCAGGTTGTCTGCGTTGAGGTCAGTCTTGTGCTTGTCGTTGGGTTTGTAACCTCCATGGCGGTCTTCGATAACAGGGTCCAACAGGTCCTTGAACACATCGTAAGTCTCCTCGTCTCCAGCGACGCAGCCCACCGTCATGATGAACGGATGACCTGAGATAGTGTCAAAAAAGGTACCGGTAATCATTTGTTTGGTACGTTATGGTAATGGTACAGAAATTGTATTGTATAGTATGGTAATAGTTTGGTAATATGGTATGTATGCTATGCTATGGTAATGTAACTATAATGGTTTGGTAATGTAATGGTATGGTAGTGTGTGACGGTAGCGATAACGGTATTGTATGGTATAGAATGATTGAATATTTTGTTTGCTTTTGATTGGTTGGATCAGCTGACAGGGCCGCCCCAACCACCCAGACCCAGGGTCGAATTAAGAGGCAGAAAGAGGCATAAAGCCTTGGATCCAATTAAAGGTTCTAATCAGGCCACCTCCAAGGTGAGGACGTCACAAGCAGTCAGTTGATTTTGGAGGGGGGTGGGGGCGACGACGTTACCTGGATTGTCCACCCCGGTCTGGATGACGTCATCCAGGGTGAAGCCGCTGGGCGTCTCCTTGTCGCGCAGGTGAGCGTACATTTCGGGCGTGAGCACCTTGGCCATGTGGTTGTTGTGCTGGCTTAGGTCCGGGTACTCCTGCTCGGCGGAGTAGTTCATCTTCAGCTTGTTGCTCCCGAAAGGCATGATGATGCTACGTCACAAGAACACAAACAATCAATCACATCCACCTGATCGATCTGCCAAGGTCACACGGAATGGACGTGCTTCTGCAGTGACGCAGCAGACTGCTTTTAACCCATCACACGCCGGTCACCTTCACCTCGTGACCGCGCACGGATTGGCTGCTTCTCCCGTGCACATTCACGCCTCACGCAATTGACTGCGTCGCGTGCATGCAGGGAAAAGAAGATTAAACCCCTATCGTTTGGAAATTATAGATTCAACTGGACCGCTTTGACATTTGCTGACTGCGCAACACCTGCACACGGACATGCGCAGCTCTCCGATGCGTGAACAAGCAGTAGATAAAGAAGAAATAGTAATGAAATCATGAAATTACAGTAAACAAGCCGTAAACAACTGGTCTTTGTTCAGACAGCCCCCCTAGGCGTGTGACGTCATACGTAGGGGTGCACACAGCAGGATGCATTCACTGAAGTGTTGCAGGATTGATCAGGTGATTGATGCTGGTCAGCGGTTCTTACCTGTGGTTCCGGTCGAGTGTTGTGGTCTCAAGCGGGTCCGGTTCTGCTGCGGCGGATTAAAGCGCGTTCATCTTTTTATAACCGCCCCTTGCACCTCATTGGCTCCTATTTACAGTCCATTCATTCAATTGGACAGGAAGCTGCTGCAGGTCACGTGACATGGCACTTGTTATGCAGACGACGAAGACCCAAGGATGAGTCGGAACCATCTCGGTTGTGTTTTGACTGCATTTTGCTTCTGGCTCACCACGGAAACCCTTTATTTATACACACGCCTCCATGGTAGCACCAGCCCATCATCATCATCATCACCACCGCCATCCTTCCTCGTCTGACTCCACCCCTTCTTCCATTTTTTATTGACACATCAAAACTCTCCACTGCTCAGCTGACCCCCACAGAGCCAATCACAGCCCTTCTCACCCTCCTATTGGCTGCGGCCAGCAGCTGTACTGCACCTGGGAGGACTCAATGATTGATTCAGTCTCAATCGATCGATTATTCAGTCGCATTGATCAGTCCAAATGCTTATTCAGGGAGAGGACAGGAGGTGTTGACCTCAGACCTGTATGCACCATGTGAATGTTAATCCAGTTTGAAGAAAAGAAACCTCCTGTTCCTGCTCTCCTCAATATGCAAATGTACCCTCAAGTTAAGTGCGTGTGTGTGTGCGTGTTACGTAAGAGTGACTTAATATGCTGCTAATAGTCTGTTTGAGCCAATAAAAGACATAAGCTTCTTTGGGAGGAGGAAGAGGAGGAGGAGACTGAAGTTGGTCCATAGTGATGGACGAAGGAAGAGGATGATGATGATGAGGAAGAAAGTTTTTGTGTGTACTCACAGCATCAACATGTCATTGTCTCCTTTGTTGTGATTGGTTGCTCGTGTGTTATGTAACAGTGTGTCACAGATGCATTGTGGGACATTTACACAGCATCAGTCTGACCTCATTTCATGCATCGCCATGACAACCAGCCAGCAGCTAACACACACACACACACACTTACACACCTACACACACACACACACACACACACATAGATTTAGTGACAGTCCGGCTCTATGATGATGATTGGCTGGAGGAAGGAAGGAGTCAAGGAGACGAGGGGTGGTGTGAAGGAGGAGGACATAAGGACAAAGAGCAGTGAAGAGAGAAAGGGGGAGGGCCTTCAGAGAACCTGGGTGGGGGTGTAATCTGGGACACAGGATCACGTGACCGTTACCAGGACAACAGGCTGGTCACTGATAGGCTACTGCTGGATGAGCTGTAATGCTACAAATGGCCACTAGGGGAACAGAAACTAAAGCCATCCATCCACTTTCTATGCCTCTTATCCTAATTTGGGTCGCGGGGGTATGCTGGAGCCTATCCCAGCTGACTTCGGGCAAGAGGCGGGGTACACCCAGGACTGGTCGCCAGCCAATCAAGGGCACATATAGACAGACAATCAATCATTCACTCACATTCATACGTGTGGACAATTTAGAGTCACCAATTAACCTAACATGCATGTTTTTGGAATGGGGAGGAAACTGGAGTACCCGGAGAAAGACCAACCCCCGCACGGGGAGAACATGCAAACTCCACACAGAACTGCCCAAGCGGAGATTCAAACCCAGGTCTTCCCGATCTCCTGACATGCTAACCACTCAGACGTGCGGCCCTACACAAACTAAATGTTTATTATTTTTGAGAGAAATGTGGTGAGAAAAAAAGCAAATCAGCATAATGAGCCAGAAGTATGCATCTTTATTTGCAGGAAAAAAGTTTTCATATCAAAGTTATATTGAAAAAGATCTTTTGTCTGAAACAAGGCTCACAATGATCTGTGTATTGACGGGCTGCTTCACGCTAAGCTAAATAGATAAACACATAATAATGCTTATTGCCAATCCACACAGTGAGTGATGTTGTTGTCAAAGTGGTCACAAGGCCGCTTGTGTTTCAGCCTGATGGCTACTTCATGGGACGTCAAAGGACTTCTCTTCAGTTCATCCTCGTCCAGCTGGCATCTGTACCCAACACGACCACGGTGCTGCCGGTTCAGCCCCCCCCAGGCTCTGTGGAGACATTCAGGTTTGGGTCGTCGTCCACTTGGTAGCACTTCCCCAAGCTTTTGATGATCTTCACGTTGGATCGGGCTGTTTCTGCCAAACTATTCTCCAGAATCCAGCCAACCGACTCAGAGTCCGGATCCCCCAGAAGGAGAACATTCTCCATGGCCGTCTGCAGGAAACGGACCCCTGTCAGAACCAGTAGCTGGCAGGAGGAGAAATCATAATGCACAGGAAGTGTATTTAGTGCCCCCTCGTGGTCGTACCGAGGACAACGGTGTAGAAAAAGCTATTAAGTGAGGACGCGTCCTGTTTTACAACCGTAACAAGCACACTTTTACAGGACTTGCATTCTTTTTTTATTGCTGTATCATACCTCAACATCTGGGCCTAATCTGACACGTCAC
Organism: Dunckerocampus dactyliophorus; assembly: GCF_027744805.1. Taxonomy (NCBI): domain Eukaryota; kingdom Metazoa; phylum Chordata; class Actinopteri; order Syngnathiformes; family Syngnathidae; genus Dunckerocampus; species Dunckerocampus dactyliophorus. The sequence continues at coordinate 13,892,955 of NC_072837.1, read as the reverse complement.
TTCCTGTTTCCTGTTTGCATGTGAGTAGTGCAGGACTGCATTCAGGTATTAGCTTAGCTCTTGCCTGGTAAGTCAAATGATTTACAATTGGTTGGAACGCAAACGTTGTTCACTGTGAACTGGAAATGTTCTGCCAGCAGTCTAATCGGAGAGGAAAATGGACCGAAGCAGCTTAATTTGTTACATTGTGTCTTCCAGGAAACGGGAAGGTGTACTAAGTATTTAAGATGAGATGTTGACCATCTTGAAGGCTCATATGGTGACGCAGTACCTCAAACAACCAGATGAGCAGCACGGCCACGCCCATGGACTGCATGATACCGGTGTAGTGGTCCAGCAGGGCCTGTCGGCAGCCCCCCTCCCACAGGTTCTGCTGCTGGCTCCGAGCGTCGTAGTTGAAGTGGGCGGAGCTGTTGCTGACCTGGTGCTGGATGCACGGGCGTGGAGAAAAGGTACTGCAACAGCTGAATGGAACGCCATCCAACAAGTACTTCCCCTCCACGTTACTCCTTAGTCGTCTGCAAGGGACGAAGAACAACTCTTAGCTGGGGATGAAAACGGACCAATGAGTACAAGGAACCAATGAGAATGAGTTGGAACCAATGCGGATAATGACCGATGAGGACAAAGAAGGATCAGTGAGGACGAAGAGGGACCAATGAGGACGAAGAGGGACCAATGAGGATGAAGTGGAGCCACTGAAGACAAGGACCAAGGAGAACGAAGAAGGACCAGTGAGGGCAAAGAGGACCAGCGAGGATGAGGAGAGCCCAGTGAAAACAAGAAGGGACCAATGAGGAAAAGGGACCAATGAGGATGAAGAAGGCCCAGTGAGGACAAAGATGGACCAGTGAGGATGAAGAGGTACCAAGGAGCAAGAGTCACCAATGAGGATGTAGAGGGACTAATGAGGATGAAGAAGGACTAATGAGGACGAAGAAGGATCAATGAAGATGAAGAGGGACCGATGAGGAATAACAACGACTAGTAAGGACGAAGATGGACTAGTGAAGATGAAGAGGGCTCAATGAGGACAAAGAAGGACCAGTGAGGATGAAACAGGACCAGTGAGGACGAAGACAGACCAATGAGGACAAAGATGAACCAGTGAGTGCTCCTTACTCCAGCACGCTGCTGCTGCTCATATCCAGGTATCGGTTACTGATCCACTGGACCTGGAACCAGTCCCGGTATCCCGTATTTCCACAGCACTGGAACTGGATCTGCAGCAAGTCCAAGGTCTTCTTCAGGTAGCAGCGACCTGGTGTATCAGTGTCCTTGTAGTGGCGCATAGCATGCCGCAGTCCCAGGAAGAGTGATTCCTGCAGCTGGCCTCCCACACTGTAACACAGCAGCGCCCCCACCAGGACGCAGAATGTGAAGAAGAAGGTGCAGGCCACATAGGGCATCATGACCAGCTTCCAGCGTAAGAACTTGTTTGGGTCAGCACAGTCCAGACAGATTTTCCCACCCAGGAAGTTGATGCAGCAGGCTGCCAGGCCTGTAGCGATCAGCATATGTGGCACATGAAGGACGCCCTGGTCAGACATCACTTCCTGCCATTTCTGGATCTCCACTTTCAGGAACAAACCCACCCAAAAGAGGGCGGCGCCGGTCACGACCGAGACCCAGTTTAGAAGGCAGAGGATCTCAGCGAGCTTCTCTCTCTCTGCCTTGCTAAAGGTCACTTTGCAGACAGCCATGATGGTTTGGATCACATGTGCATGGTCACCAGCGGGCCCAACTGCCGCATGCTCTCCTAGTGGCCATCATGGTTCTCTGCCAAGGAACCTTGCAACTCAGCAACAGGAACATCAGTTTAAAGGCCGACGACACAACGGAGAAGGTAGGATGGTTTTTGGCAGACTGGTTGCTCCAATCAGATTCCACTTTAGTGTCCTTAGCTCCGCCCCGTTGATCATGATTGACTCAACTTTAAACACAAAACTCATGGAGAGAGTGCCATACATGAACGATTGTCATACTGTGCGTGAACGAGCGTCATACGTGGAGAGGGCGTCATATGTGACATGAGTGAGCGTCTTAGGTGAGCCGTTGTGTTCATACGTGAGGGAGTGTCATACTCGCAGCGAACGTCGTACGTGAGCCACCGTCATGGGTGGAGTGAGCATCATACGTGGAGCAAATGTCATATGTGACATGAGTGAGCGTCATACTTGAGGCAGCGTCGTATCTGGCGTGAGCATCGTACGTGAGTAACCGTCATGTGTGGCGCGAGCATCGTACGTGAGCCATCGTTGTGCATGGAGCGAGCATCATATGTGTTCCAGAGTCATACGTTGTCCGAGCATCATATGTGGAGTGAACGTCATAGGTGAGCCAGAGTCATATGTGGCGCAAGCGTTGTATGTGACCCAGCGTCGTACGTGGAGTGAGTGTCATATGTGAGCCGGCGTCATATGTGAACGAACGTCATACGTGAGCCAGCATCATGCATGGTGGGAGCGTGACAATTGTAGCAGGCGTCATACGTGAGTGAGCTTCGTACGTGGAGTGACCGTCATACGTGGAACGAGCTTCATACCTGTGTAGCAAGCGTCATACGTGAGCCAGCGTCATATGTGAGTGTCATACATGATGGGAGTGGGTGTCATGTGTGAGCATCAAAAATGGAGCAAGCGTCATACGTGAGCATCATATGTGAACAAGCAAGCGACATACGTGGATTGAGTGTCATACGTGAAACAGGCATCGTAAATGACGGGAGCGAGCGTCATACATGGAGCGGGTGTCATACATGAATCTCATTCGTGGCGCAAGTATCATACGTGCTCGTCCTCTGTCGAACAGGACATGGCCTTGACATGTGAGAGGTCGAAGTTCAGTCCATCGATAGGAAAGGGGTGGAACTTGCTCCTCTGATAAGAAGCTTAGTGGGTATTTCAAGGTGACGTTTTGTCACGCAGGCAGGATGTGACCTTGGGGTTAGAAGGTGAAAGTTAGCTCACTGAATTCCAAATAATCAGAAGACATTTTCCAAAGGATCACCTTCAAACGTCTCATGTCCATCTTCTTCCCTGAAGATTGGATTTTAGTTCACATTTATTTCTCTAGTTCTTCAGATCTGTTCCTGTCGAGACTTGTGAGGATGTCGGTGGAAAGGCCACTAAAACACACATAGAAATCACATCATTGCAACCGTAAAAGCCAAAAACATAAAGGTCATAATGATGGAGAGCTGCTCTAACACATAAAAGCTTTACCGTCCAGCAGCAGGTCATTAGTTGTTCTCGGCGGGACCAGGGCGCAAATACTGAATCTGAGTAGAAGTTGAGCGGCCGTCATGTGTTCCTAATCTCCTTAGAGCTAATCAGCCTCATAAGAAGCTACCAAATCTCCAGGCTCCACCTGGGTGCAGCATGGCCACTCCTTCAATGCTGCACTGACCCAGTTGAGTCCAGACACATCCAGGAAGTCAGAGGTCAGAATCCTGGCAAAGAACAGACCCAGTGCCACAGTTGAGTATCCAGTCCAACTGATGAATCCTTTTTTTGTTCGTTTGTGGTGCCCGTCAAATTTTTTTGCCGTTTGCTCGTCCACAACACATGTAGTTCTGCTGTCTTGCCACTAGATGTCAGACAATAACAAAAAAGAGGCTCTGTCACTGCTGGCTGAGTTCCATTATGTCCTCAAAACTATCGAAATTGAATTGGGCCATTATTCACGTTTGACATCTTTCATCCTTCCTATTGCGACTCCTGTGGCCTTCATGATCTTGTTTTTGTACTCACATCTAGGAAAACTACAAATGAAGTCAGTAAAAGAATATCGTGTCTGTCTGTCTTTGTGTGAATTGTTACCGTTTGCTGTTATTTGTTGTCACCATCGTGACGACTCACGCGTCGGTACTCGTCTCCTCCTGGCTCCTGTGGGCCCATGATGTGACGTCACGTATCCATAGCGTTTCCGGCAGGGAAGGCTGGGACCTCGCTCAAGGTTCATCAATTGACCACCACATACAGGGTCAACATCCGGGAGCATTTGCTGCTATATGCACACAAAAGCATATATGTGTATGTATGTATGTATGTATGTATGTGTATCGCAAATTGTAGCTGAGGGTAATAGATGTAATATTATTTTGTAATGTTGTATGATGTCAACCATTGAAAGAAATGACGCAAATTTCCCATTAAAATTAACTGGAGGACTTCACTGAGGACCAGCGTCTAACGTCTTTTGTTGTGAAAGTCCCACGTACCGGAAATGGTTTGAACTGTCGTCATCTTGTCCTGGAAGAGCGGAGTCGACCTGGATTCAGCCATATTCCCGCTGATCAGCCACACCGGTGGCCCGCCTGGAAAGCACCGAAAAACGAGCAGAAACCCTCCAGCACGCTCTCCCACGGCATCCCAGGGGGACCGCCGAATAAGTGACTCGGTCCCGGTGGAGCCGGGCGAGGTCCCGAGTTTTTAGGCCGCCGGCCAACATGGAGCAGCGGCGGCTAACGTGAGGAGACATCGCGGTAGAGGAAAGTCCAGATTTGTGGTGGGATTAAAGCACACTCAGACGCGGGCCTGTCGGTCGAACGGATCGACACATAACGGACTGACGGTACCGGCGGAGAAGCTCCACGACGACGCCGCGCTATCGGGAATGTTGTCGCGGAGCTAACGAGAAGGCGGCTATCGGAGTTTAGCAGCAAACGGAGCCTAAAAGGAGGCTAACAGGCGGCGACTGTGTGAGGATGTCTGCCCAAGTCCGACTGAAGCGGCTGGAGGAGTCGCTGCTGGAGCGGAAGGTGGCGGGATGTCTGAGCGTGGAGACCTTGCTGGACCTTCTCATCTGCGTGCACAGCGAGTGCTCCAACTCACCCCTCAAGAGGGAGAAGCACGTCAGCGACTTCCTGGAGTGGGGTAAGATCCACAAGCATTGAAAAATACACCTCCATCCTGGTTCCTCAGGGAAGTCTAGACCACAGTGAAGCTTCTTGGCTCCAGGACTTTTTAGGCGAGTTGTGAGACGTTTGGGCCTCCTTGAACCCTCCTGGAGACTTACAGTTTGAAATGGGGGTCCATTAGAACTGGGCGTGGCTTAGTTAGACGTTCTAGGGGTTTTCAGAGGATCTCAGGGATTCATCAGAATCGCCTTTGATTAGATTCTTTCAAGTGTATGACACATGCTAATTATTCGGACAGTTGACAGTTATGAACACAGAAGAAATTGATCATCAAATGGAAATGTATTGACAACATTTATAGCCTAACTTTGATTTGTGCATGTGTGTGTGCCATAGTGTCAGACTGGTGTATAATAAATGATCAATAAGTGTGTTTGTGTGTGTGAGGCAGAGTGTGAGCCAGACTGATGTATAATATTTGATCAATAAGTGTGTGTGTGTGTGTGTGTGTGTTTGTGTGTGCAGTGAAACCCTTCACATCTGCTGTCAAAGACATGCGACTACACAGAGACGACTTTGAGATGTTGAAGGTGATCGGGCGAGGAGCTTTTGGCGAGGTAAAACTGCCTATTTTGGACTGTTTGTGTCTCCACCTGTGTGTGTGTGTGTGTGTGTGTGTGCGCGCGCGCGTGTGCGCGTGCGTGCGCGTGTGCTTCCTTTTCAACAGGAAAAGCCTCCAGTGCATTTCCTGTTTGTCGCTCAGAGCTTCCTGGCTTCTTCCTCCGAGGCTTAATTGACAATCACATTCATGTTTTGCTTCGAAAAAATGGAGGCTAGTTTGTGGTTGGCTAGTGCTGCTCAGTGACCAGACGACTTTCCCGCGATGCACCTTATTGCTTCAGTCAATCCACACAAGGCCATTTGAGTGTGTGTACTTTCTGTACATACCATTGGGAGGGTGCGTCTCAGCCACACCTTCTTACTGCCTCAGGACATGGACAACACTCTCACATGACTGACTCTCTTAGCGAGGACACAAACACACACATACATGCACACACGACTGAGAGTGTGATGCACCATGGGTAATTCAGGTGTATTATACCGAATTGTTTGACACACCTTCTCATGACCTACATGCGACTTTTTCGCTTGTCACCTGCAATAGCACCCGCTCGTCACGTCTTCATCCTCATACCTCCTTTGCTGTCTCTTTCAGGTTGCCGTGGTGAAGATGAAGAACACAGAGAGAGTTTATGCCATGAAGATTCTCAACAAGTGGGAGATGTTAAAGCGAGCAGAGGTAAAGTTGTGGTTTATTTGGATCATGTCGGCGTATTCTTTTCATGGTGTGATCCTGGTCTAAAAGTGACACTGTTACCGTTTCAAGTGGCTGCTCGATGTGTTCATGACTTGTGTATGCAGACGGCGTGTTTCCGTGAGGAACGCGATGTGTTGGTGAAAGGAGACAGCCAGTGGATCACCACGCTACACTTTGCTTTCCAGGATGACAACTACCTTGTTAGTATCAGCTGTTGTGCTACCTGCACATTCTTTGTGTGTACAAGTGGACTGTAAGGTGTCCTCTTCTGCAGTACCTTGTCATGGATTATTACGTGGGTGGAGATTTGTTGACACTGCTCAGTAAGTTTGAGGATCGCCTGCCAGAGGACATGGCCAAGTTCTATGTGGCTGAGATGGTGCTCGCCATCCACTCCATCCACCAGCAGCACTACATCCACAGGTAACATCCGCAAAGGAAACCATACATACAGTATGTCAGTACTTGTTTAGGGGTGTTCCGATTCTGTGTTGATATTGGGCCGATATTAGCAGAAATTGGGACTCTATTGGCCTGCATCTGAAATCTCCGATATTGGCACTCAAGCAGTCAGTTCCAGACTCCGCCCCAGCACGTTTATCTAGCAGCGGCCTGATAGAGCCCCCGTGATCACAAAGACACCGTGTGCTAACATGTTAAGCAAGGAGTAGGAGTGATGTTATTGTAGGAGTGTGGCAGTATTTTTTTGTATGTCCCAGGTAAAATTCATTCGCTACAACAGAAACGATGACCAGCCCCTGTCGGTGTTGAGTAATGTCGGGTTTAAACGCTTCCTTGAGCACCTCGAACCTCACTATATGATGCCAAGCTGCCACTACATCGTGGGTAAAACTATACCCCACATGCATAGAGAAGTCAATGGGTCAGTTGTAACTTCGGTTGACTCCATGGTGGCTTATTTTGCAGCCGTTATCAATAATAAAAGGAGAGACTTGTGGTCTAACTGTTAGTTAGTCAGGAACTACAGAGTCAGCCGCTGATGATGCCATAGATGAGGCAAATGAGCTGGCAGACAAGGACTTCTGGGTCTGGTGTCCAAGCTAACAGTAACAGGCTGCTAACACGGATGTTTTGGGATAAAAATACGGTACAAACACAGCTGGATTTACAGTTTTTGCATACATTTTTGACCAAAAAACAAAAATACGCTAACCCGGGCGTACGCTAACCAAGGTGCCACTGTATTTACAAACGCGACTGTGCTTATTATTCCTGTTGTGTTTGCACACACCCACAGACATGCTAGTTTGCTGCTAGTTCTTGTCTTTTCTGTGTGGTTGGGCCTAGTCTGCAGAACACAAATGCATGACCGTGTGTGCATGTGTCGTAGTACTTTTTGCAGAGTAGGAAAGCCAGAGGGCATTATCCGTGACTTTATGGATTTTCTTCGAATATTCCAGCTTTATGCTTCACAAAAGTTTTTTTTGTTTCAGAGACATTAAACCTGACAACGTCCTGCTGGACGTCAATGGTCACATTCGACTCGCTGACTTTGGATCTTGCCTGCGTATGATGGAGGATGGAACAGTAATATGCGCGCACACGCACACGCACAGTGTCCAGTTTTATGGAGATGTGAACACAAAAGCTTGTCCATGTGGTCTGACTCCTCAGGTGCAGTCCTCAGTGGCAGTGGGCACGCCAGACTACATTTCTCCAGAGATTCTGCAGGCCATGGAGGACGGGATGGGCCGCTACGGTCCTGAGTGTGACTGGTGGTCTCTAGGAGTGTGCGTGTACGAAATGCTCTATGGAGAGACACCCTTCTATGCCGAGTCTCTGGTGGAAACTTATGGAAAGATCATGAACCACGAGGTCAGAAATCTTTCTTTTGACGTTGTTAGATTCCAAATGTTTTTATTCAAGTTTATCTACACAGACCTGGAGACATGATTCAGATAAGATTTTTCATGTCTCATCCTCTGGTGCCATTTCGGGGTCGTCACTTTGTCCCCAGGCTCTCGTTCTACTTCCTCTTTTCTAAATTTGAACTCGCCTGCCTCAGTGGACGCCCCTGTCCTCCATTTCAGTCTGATTTATACTTTCACTGGTGCAGGTACAGAGCAGCGTTATGTGTTAAGTGTTATGAACTCTTTTGTGGGGGGAAAAAAGTCGACAGTAGGTACCATGAAAAGTTGAAAAAAAGAAGTGATATGAACATGACAAATAGTAGTCGTGAACGAAATGGTATCTGTGTGTGTGGAGACATTATAAAAGCACTGAGTGTAAAAAGTGTTTGTTTTTTGTTGTACCTTCCTGCAGGAGCGTTTTCAGTTTCCCTCCAATGTGAGCGACGTGTCGGATTCAGCAAAGGATCTAGTCCAAAGGCTTCTGTGCTCCAGTGAGCATCGGCTCGGTTTGAACGGGATCGACGACTTCAAGAGCCACCCTTTCTTCAGCGGCATTGACTGGGACAATATCCGCTCTGCTGAAGCGCCCTACATCCCAGATGTGTCTTCTCCCACAGACACGTCCAACTTTGATGTGGATGATGATGTCCTGAAGAACCCGGTGAGGATAACGCCTTGGTCTCATTGTTGTTATTATTATTATTATTATTATTATTATTAGCACAGTCACTTAGCCCTTTAGACATTTGACCTGAAGCCATGTATCCTCTCTCCTGCGCACTTCAAAAACATAAACATTATTATCTGAATTTAACTGAAATATTGAACGCAATTTATTGGTTAATAGTAATTCAGGTCAAATTTTGATCAAGTTTCATATGAGCACTGATAAATAGATAAGTAATTATCCTGCATATCTTTTATTCCAGTCGGATGTTGGGATCCTTCCATTTGAATCGGTTGAATTTGAGCTTTACTTATTTTGTCCACTCAAGATCTCTCATTTAAGTTTGCATATTAATTTGATACCAAATAGAAGGGGAAAGTTTAACAAACATGATAAACCAGTAAGTACAAAAATACAAACAACCAGCGGTAAAGACTTATTTTCAGGGGAATCCCCACTCTTTCATCCGGACACACACACACACACACACACACACACACCTTTTCAGCCCTGCGCGGTGCCGGTATCGGAACACCAATATAAATGAAATTCTTCAAGATGAAACACTTATTGCAGAACATAATCATCAAACTTACTTATTTGTTCTTATATTGCACACAGCGCAATAAACATCTTCATACTGTCTCCGTCCTTCTTTCTGCTCCGTGCTCTGCACTCGTCATTGGAAGTGTTAGTCGTTAATTATTTTTTATTCACATACCGCCCTGACAGTTGGCATACCCCACTTTGGGTTCTTAAAGGGAAGGGGACAGGGAAGGGGGAACGTTCCATCATTTAGTCTTGTCAGCATGACACATCTGGTCAGGACCCCATTTGACCAGCATTCCTCATCTGTCTGATGCCTGGGCATGTCCTGTATGGACCATTCCAAAACTTGCTGGTGGGAAATAGAATTTCTCTTCATCTGAAGGTGTTGATTCCAAATCACTGGTGATGTGGCCTCAAACATCCCAACAAGTTTAGTCTTGAATCGCATCAACTTCCTTTGGTGTCTTTTAATATTCCTGCCTTGAGGAGACGGAGGTGTGGTTGAACCACAATTTCTAGCAGCTAAATGGCCCAAAAAGCCAAGCTGCTACTCATCAGATACAGTATATCCTTTTTGGGCCATAGCAGCCCTTCAGCTTCATCAGCAACATGTCAAATTATGTAAGACCACAATCACCGTGCAGAAAACTTTGGGTAGATGACAGTAACGCGCTCCTCACTTTCTGGCAAGAGCCTTTTAAACAACGCAAACACAAAAGCACTGCTGCCTTCATCATTTCAGGCTGCTGCTCTACAGTTGTGAAACCTTCTGGTTGCCTCAGGTCACCCTGTATAGGATTGTGATACAAAACAAACCTGAAAACATTCTTCTTTTGCTTTGTTTTGAGTATTTTAAGTATTAAAAAAAATATTTTCAAGTTTTGTTTTTTTTGTTGTTTTGTATATTGTAGCTCTTTCATATATTTTGTCTATATTATTGTCACTTTTACAGCCTTGAGATTTATACTAAATTTTAAATTGAGTAAAAAGTAAAATGTATTTTTATTTTCATTATAATTATTAGTGACTGTGAAAGTGACTGTTGAAGCCTTACTGTATAGAGTCTTTGTTGCTACTTGTTTAACAAATGTTCAACAAAGTGAAGTTTGTTCTCACTGATCTTTTTTAACAGGACATCAGCCCACCAGTGTCTCACACTGGTTTCACTGGGCAACACCTCCCATTTGTGGGCTTCACTTACACCACTGAGAGCTGCTTCTCTGACCGTGGCTCTGTCCGGCGGGCAGAACTCTGCCGGGAGGAAGGAAGTGGGGGCCAGGAGGTGGAGGCCTTTGAAAGGAGGATCCGCACTCTGGAGCAGGAGAAGCAGGAACTGAACCGCAAATTGCAAGGTGAGGGCTTGACTTGTGTTCCCAAACTCTACATGTGCTGCCTTACCTCTGACCTTTTGTGCGTGTGTACCTGTAGAGTCGACTCAGGCCCTGCAGGCTCCGCATCGGGGAGGAACACTGAGTCGAGACAAAGAAATCAAGAAGCTGAACGAGGAAATCGAGCGCCTCAAGAAGAAGCTGGCAGGTCAGAAAAGGACAAATTGCTTATTGGAAGACCAGCAGTTTGAATCACACTCCCTTTACTCTCCAAGACTCTGATAGGCTGGAGCATCAGCTGGAGGAGGCGGTCACCCTTAGACAAGACTACGAGAGCTCTGCCTCCAAAGTAAAGAGCCTGGAAAGGCAGGTGAAGATCCTGAAACAAGAGAAGGACGACGTCAACAAGGTGAGGAGCTCCTGATGGACTTGACCTCATCGTTCCTCCTTGTCATTCACTAACCATTTTCCTTGCCCTGCTGAGCAGCAGTTAGTGGAGTCTCTGGAGCGTTTGAGGAGCCAGTCAAAAGAACTTAAGGAGGCTCATTCTCAGAGGAGGTTGGCCCTGCAAGAGTTCTCCGAGCTGTCTGAAAGGATGGCTGAGCTGCGCTCGTCAAAGCAGCGTCTCTCACGTCAGCTTCGAGACAAAGAGGAAGAGTTGGATGGCATCCTCCAGAAGATGGAAGTCATGAGACAGGAGATCCGCAAGACTGAGAAGAACCGCAAGGAGGTGATATTAATTATTTCTTTATTGCTGAAGTTGCTCCTTTACGCCACCACAGGTGACAAACACCTTAAGCCAAGTGGTGTCACTGTGGGCCACGTCACAGTTATGGTTGCCCTCAGGTTGCCTTTAATTGTGAAACCATATAAATGTATAACCGTCCCATCATAATATTGCACATTTGATTATTTACTTACTTACATTTGAGGGCCGCGCGGTGGCCTAGTGGTCAGGAGGTGGTGGATTCATATCTGTGTTGGAATATCTCTTTGTCGAGTTTGCATGTTCTCCCCGTACGTGCGTCTGTTCTCTTTGGGTCCTCTGGCTTCCTCACACATTTAAAATATGCATGCTAGGTTCATCGGAGAATCTAAATTAGACAATTTAGATTCTACGATGAACCTAGCACCTATAGACATAGGTGTGAATGATTTTGTCTGTATGTGCCCTGCGATTAGCTGGCAATCAGTCCAGAGTGTACCTCTCGCTCGAAAACAGCTGGGATGGGCTCCAGGATACCCACGCGACCCTAGCAGCATAGAAAGCAGCATAGAAAATGGATGGATGGACATTGAAATCAGAAGTCAAGGTTCAAGCAGAAATTTGAGTATACTATAAATATAAAATAAAATAAAATATAACTAATGCATGTTAAATGGGGTTTGACAACTCCAATTGCATGCAGTATTTACAAAGTTATTTGTATCTACTGTCGCTGTGATTGGAATTGTCACGGACTACGTCGTCGGTGACTTGCCAGAGAGAAGCAGGAAGGTACTGAAGCACTGCCTGTATTTTTTTAATTGCCATTTATACAGAGGTACCTTGGCATACGAGAGTTCCAACTATTATTATTATTATTTTTTTTTTAGAAGCTAGTAAACGGCAGGCATAGCCGAGGACAGCTATGTAGGGGCTTTGTCAAGTCAGAGCAGTGCATTAGCTAGCACTAGCAGTGCACTAGCTAGTCATCACCACGTCAGTAAAACATAAACGCACTTGTAGCAATCTAATTTATCTTATTTATTATGTATTGTGTAAAATTTTGACAGGAACAGCATCAAATTTAAAAGCACTAAATGAATACAGACCCACCATCCACCTTTACATAAAATTTGATGTAGTTAGCGAAGTTTGAATCGTATTGAATCGTTTACCACCAGATTTCCATCCCTACTTACTATAGATTTTTATCTGCGATTAAAAGCAATTAAGTTTAATATGGAGGAAATGGGATTAATCACGATTAAAATCTTTTAGTCGATTGACAGCCCTAATATTAAAGTATATACACACACACACAATTAAAAATAAAAGCAATAATCATAATAATGAATACAAATAAAATAATAAAAATAAGTGTAAAAAGTGTATTTCTACAAAGTATCTTTTTGACGTGCATTATTTCCAGGCTTTCGGGGGCCACATAAAACGATATGGGGAACCAAATCTGGCCCCCATGCCTCCAGTTTGAATTTTCCCAGGGACAGCTTGAGAAAACGTCAAAACCACAGGAAAGAAAATGTTGAGAAATGTAAGCTACCAGATATGTATCCTTCCACAACGACAAGAACCTACCGATGATAAAAATGTTGAGGAGGAAAGCACTTTGTGAGTATTTTTTTTAAAGCATTTTTAAAAGCAAGCCTGCTATATGAGGCCATGCAAGATCACTCCAGCCCTTTAAAAAAAATCTAAACTGTATATCCTAATGTCCACCTTCCTTGAACGCCGTCTTGTCCAATTTCGGATCCACACCTGCAATAAAAGTGACTGTAACACATTGATTAGTTCCAGCTCCAATAGCTCCAAGTCTCCTTGTCTCTGTAATTATGTTCACTAGCGACAAAGGAAGCAAGCTGAACAGTCAACAAGAGTCACTGTTGCTAACATACGCTAGCCGCTGGTGGTCAGCTTATATTTTTTTGGGTGGGAAAAAAAGGGTCATCTAGAGCCAAGGAGAGATCGCACCTTTAATGACTTTTAGAAATAATATCCTCTCCTTTATTACGTTGCAGAAGCAAGCTAAACAAGTCGTTACAGTAAGTTAAGAGACGGGCGCAGTAAAAGGTTTTTGTTTTTTTTTCAGCTGGAGGCTCAGCTGAATGAAGTTAAGGCAGAGGCATCCAAGGAGAGGAAGCTGAAGGAGCACAGCGAGGTTTACGCCAAACAGCTAGAGACTGAGCTGGAGAGTTTGAAGGTCAGAAGTCACAGCAAAGCTTTACACACCAGAATAATGTCTGGACAAAAGGGAGGGATGTTTGACATTGATCCTGGTCTTACACGGGTGCTTGTCTCAGTCTCAACAGGGACGCGGAGCAGCAGCAGGGGGGGTGGAGTCCCAGCAGGAGCTGTCTCGGTTGAAGGCGGAGCTCGACAAAAAGGTTCTGTTCTACGAAGAGGAGTTGCTGAGGAGGGAGTCTGCTCATTCTTCTGAGATGAAGAACTTGCGTAAAGACCTCCACGAGTCGGAATGTTTGCAGCTTGCCACCAACAAGGAGCTGCTACAGCTCAGGGACAAGTTGGATAAGGACAAGAGGGACAGGTGAGTCTTGTCAAGGAAGTTCTGGAGTGGGTTCACTATTGATTTGCTTAATTTTGAGCTTTCGGTCTCCTGCAGACAAGCGGAGATGGACGAAGGCATTGCTGTCCTGAAAGAGAAACATGAACGAGAAAAAAACCTCCAGATGGAAGAAAATCGCAAACTGATGACTGAGACAGACAAGGTGACTCACTGAAGATCACATCTGCTTTCAATGAAGTTGTGCTGCTGCGTGTGCATGAACGCTTTCGTCCCGCTTTGTCCTCCATCAGCTGTGTTCCTTTGTGGACAAGCTGACTGCTCAGAACCGTCAGTTGGAGGACGAACTTCAGGATCTGTCGTCCAAGAAGGAGAGTGTCGCTCATTGGGAGGCTCAGATTGCTGAGATCATTCAGTGGTGAGTCGCATTTGGCTTACGAATGACCGCCAGAGGCCGCTGTTGTCTTATACTGTACCCTGTTGTTTAGGGTGAGTGACGAGAAGGATGCTCGTGGTTACCTTCAAGCTTTGGCCACCAAGATGACAGAAGAGTTGGAGACTCTACGCAGCTCCAACCTGGGGACCAGACCTCTGGTAATAACCCCTCACACCCAAAACTATCAAAAACTATGCGACTCGCATGTGCTTTGGAAGATAAAGGTGTTTTGTTTGTTTAATCATGGCTTGTTAGAGAGGATGAACTGACACTGATTCCTTTTTTCAAACACACACACCAGGACCCTCTGTGGAAGGTGCGTCGCAGTCAAAAGTTGGACATGTCTGCCCGCCTGGAACTGCAGTCGGCTTTGGATGCCGAGATCCGAGCCAAACAACTGGTCCAGGAAGAACTACGCAAGGTCAAAGCTTCCAACATGGCACTGGAAAGGTTAGAAGTAACACTGAGCTCTCCACGTATGTAATGTACATAGTGTCATATACTGTATATGCAGCCACAAACGATACGCAGTCAATCCTCACCACATCGCGCTTTGAATTTTGTGGCTTCACTGTATCACAGTTTTTAAAAAATCTATTAAGAAATCATTGCTGTTTCGTGGTTGACCACGGCCTATTAGTAAAAAAAAATACAATCATTATTTGTACTTTTGGGCCTAAATTACAAATTTGCAAGAATAAAAATGGTGAAAAAAATGCTATAATGCTAACATGTAAGTCTATATAATGTCATGTTTTCTATTATTATGTCTACTGTATTGGCTAATATGAGTGTGAAGGTGACTATAGGGGTGTTATTTCATGTCTAGAGGGCTCTAATGTTAAAAACCGTATTTACCTGTGACCAAACAGGTTTTCTTTGTTCTAACGACAAAAATATTCCATTTATAAATAAGGAATCTTACTTTGCAGAAATCCACTTATTCCCTGTGAGAGATTACTGTATATATATTTAATGAATATCTTCCCTCACCTGTCTTCTCACGCCTCACCCACCTGCGCAGTAAGCTGAAGGAGTCAGATGACAGGAGCAGAGAGATGGTGGAGCAGATGGAGAGTCTGAAGAAGGAAGTGGACGACACTCGATCGCGCTCAGACAAAGGTGAGGCCGCATGCTGACTCCTCCTACTTCCTGTATGACTTGGGTGTAACTACTTCTGCAAGCAGGAAGTAGCATGCAAGCATTAGCATCTGCAATCAAGGTGTTGAGGCATCACATACTTTGACCTTGGAACTTGTGTCTGCAGCACTGAACCTTCCCGACTTCCAAGACGCCATCTTTGAATACTTTAATACCTCTCCGTTGGCGCCTGACCTCACCTTCAGAGTAAGTCACCTGTGTCTACGCTCCTTCCTGTGGCCAATCAGTGAGCAGGAACAGATCCCATGATGATGATGTCACTCAGGTGTTGTTAGAAGTGAATGTTCAATGTTTGTTTACCACCATGCCCCAGCGACTTGGAATGGTGACGCAAACATCAAGTGGTTCCTGAGTTGTTAGCTGAAAGTCTGGAATAGCTGTTTCTATGTTAGCATGTTCCATTTATTCTAGGAATTGTTGCTAATATGCAATTTCTGCTGTATGAAGAGCATGCAGGATTCTTTGTCTTCATTTATTCAACCTGTGCAACCTGCAGACTGCTGATATAGACTACACCCCCATGAAAGCCGAAACCACGCCCCCCTCATCCTCTGCCTCTGAGAATGAGGTAAGTCTTTGCAAATGGTAGGATTTTCAAAGAAGACCATCTTTACATTGAGACTTGTCCTGTCCATCTTGAGGATTTGAAGGCGTTGTCAGTCTCAGCGAGCCCCTCCCTCACCTACCAAAGTTCATCTGTGACCCCACTCAAGGTAGAGTAGCTTGGCACTTTGAGTAGAGGTTTGCAAATTCAATAAAACTATTATTACCATTTTTTTCTTTTGCAGCCCAAAGCTCACCAGCTCAGCATTAAGACCTTCTCCAGTCCGACACAATGCACCCACTGCACCTCCCTGATGGTGGGACTCATGCGACAGGGATACGCCTGTGAAGGTAACCTCACCTACCTGCTTTCGGGTCACTCCTCCATACCCTTGCTATGGCTAACAGTGATGTGAAAACACCCCCTCTTGCTCCCTGTAACGACCGGCTTCTCACCACAGTATGCTCCTTCATCTGTCATGTGACCTGCAAAGACCACGCTCCGCTGGTTTGCCCAATCCCAGCTGAACATGCCAAGAGACCGCAAGGTGTCGACGTCTTGAGAGGCATTGGGACTGCCTACAAGGGCTACGTCAGGGTAGGAGGACTTGTGCAGCTGAATGACTCAAGTGCAGCGTAATAAAATGTCAACTATCAGGGCATCAAATCCACGGCAACTGGAACACACAAACTTGTACACAGCTACGCAGTGCCAGTATAGTGTTGGCATACTAATCCAGTGTGTATACAGTGTCAGTGGAGTGTTAGTACTATGTTGGTGTAGTGTTAGCATACTAATCCAGTGTGTATACAGTGTCAGAGGAGTGTTAGTACTATGTTGGTGTAGTGTTAGCATACTAATCCAGTGTGTATACAGTGTCAGAGGAGTGTTAGTACTATGTTGGTGTAGTGTTAGCATACTAATCCAGTGTGTACACATTGTCAGTGGCGTGTTAGTACCATGTTGGTATAGTTTTAGCATACTAATCCAGTGTGTATACAGTGCCAGTGTAGTGTTAGTACTATGTTGGTATAGTGTTAGCATACTAATCCAGTGCGTATACAGTGCCAGTGTAGTGTTAGTACTATGTTGTTTTAGTGTTAGCATACTAATCCAGTGCGTATACAGTTCCAGTGTAGTGTTAGTACTATGTTGGTATAGTGTTAGCATACTAATCCAGTGCGTATACAGTGCCAGTGTAGTGTTAGTACTATGTTGGTTTAGTGTTAGCAAACTAATCCAGTGCATATACAGTGTCAGTGTAGTGTTAGTCCTATTTTGGTTTAGTGTTAGCATACTCATCCAGTGTGTATACAGTGTCAGTGTAGTGTTAGTACTATGTTGGTTTAGTGTTAGCATACTAATCTAGTGTGTATACAGTGTCAGTGTAGTGTTAGTACTATGTTGTTTTAGTGTTAGCATACTAATCTAGTGTGTATACAGTGTCAGTGTAGTGTTAGTACTATGTTGGTTTAGTGTTAGCATACTAATCTAGTGTGTATACAGTGTCAGTGTAGTGTTAGTACTGATGCAGTATTGATGGAGGGTTTGTGTTTTCTCATCTGAACAGATTCCAAAGCCCAGCGGCGTGAAGAAGGGTTGGCAGCGAGCCTTCGCCGTGGTCTCTGACTGCAAACTTTTCCTTTATGACGTTCCGGAGGGGAAGTCCACTCAGCCTGGGGTGGTGGCCAGTCTGGTACTGGATCTCAGGTACGCTGGACACCTGCACTGGGTTGTTTGTTGGGATGATTTCATGACCATTTTCTGATGATTTATTGACATTAAAGCATGCAAATGTTTGGTTGTAGAGATGAAGAGTTCTCTGTCAGCTCTGTCTTGGCGTCCGATGTCATCCACGCCACCAGGAAGGACATCCCTTGCATCTTCAGGGTATGACCTCTTGCGACCTCAATCTGACCTTGCATGCACAAGTTGACTCGTCTTGTCTTACCTTCAGGTGACGTCATCGCAGCTCAGTTCCTTGCTGTGTTCCGTGTCTCTGCTGGTTCTGGCTGAGAATGAGACGGAGAAGAGGAAGTGGGTGCGCATCCTGGAGGGTGTCCAGAGCATCCTGACCAAGAACTCGGTGAAGAATCAGCAGGTCCACATCCTGCATGAAGCCTACGACGCCTCGCTGCCCATCATAAAGAGCACGCTCTCTGCCGCTGTGCTGGGTTTGTAACATCCATCACTCAAACTCCTTTGCTTTCTTGGTCTGGTGTGTTTATTCCATCGTGGTGGTGCACACGTGTGTTTTTTGTCGTGTTGGTGCATGTTTGGTGCGTGTTTTCTGTCATGGTGGTGCGTGTGTCTGTATCACACGGTGGTGCATGTGTTTTACCCATTATGGTGGTGTGTGCGTGTTACCCATGATGGTGGTGCACATATGTGTTTCCCGTCATGCGTTCCTGTCTGGGGTCATGATTGTCTTCTGTTTGTGTTTGCAGACCGGGAGCGGGTCGTCCTGGGAACGGAGGACGGGCTGTTTGTGGTGGAGGTGACCAGAGACGGTGAGTCCACAGTCGAGTCAGGAGCGACGTGGTGGTAACGTTTGTTTCAAATGTTTTTGTATTGTGTTGAAGTGATCGTGCGAGCGGCGGACAGTAAGAAGGTTTATCAGATCGATCTGATCCCGAAGGAGAAGATCTTTGCGCTGTTGTGCGGGCGAAACCGCTATGTCCATCTTCACCCTTGGGGGGTGCTGGAAGGCAACGAGTCCACTTTTGACGTCAAACTGACCGAAACCAAAGGATGCCAAGCTCTCACCACCGGGGTTCTGCGGCCTGGCGGCGCCGCGTGTCTGCTGGCTGCTGTAAAACGGCAGGTCAGAAGAGCTGACAAGAAGAATGGTAGCGCCGCTCTTCTCCTTCCTGACACGTGTTACTGCTTGTCTTCCAGGTTCTGTGCTTTGAGATCACTCGTGCGAAACCACATCACAAGAAGCTGTGGGAGGTGCAGGCTCCCGGTACGGTGCAGTGGTTGGGGATGGTTCGGGAGCGGCTTTGCGTGGGCTATCCTTCGGGCTTTGCGCTTCTCGCCCTTCAGGGTGAGTCGTCGCCCATCAGCCTGGTGAGCCCGGCGGATCCATCGCTGGCCTTCTTAGCCCAGCAGCCTCTGGACGCCCTGCATGCGTTGGAGGTGGGCTCCAGCGAGCTGCTGCTCTGCTTCAGTCAGCTTGGTGTCTTTGTGGACGGACAAGGGCGCCGCTCGCGGACCCAAGAGCTGATGTGGCCCGCCACACCGCTTGCGTGCAGTACGTCCTTCACATAACACACAAACTATGTCTATTAATGTCATTTGGTAATAGCAGTACCAGTAAAGAAAAACAGGACCAAGAGCAGCCAGAGCCATGTGATGGAAAACAGGTGCCAGGTGGGATGGTAGTCCCAACTGAGGCCTTGGTTATCTTTTATCTTAAATTGGGTGGACTATCAGGCACAGATGACTTGAAGCTTGTTGTTTTTTTTAGCGGAGACGGCGTTTCTTCTCCATCTAAGAGACATAGATAACCGTCCTTCTCGTCTCTTGGACTGTAGGCTCTAACTCCTCCCACCTGACCGTCTACAGCGAGTACGGAGTGGACGTCTTCGATGTTCACACGGCAGAGTGGGTCCAGACCATCTCTTTACGCAAGGTATCCAATCAGAGCTTGTACAAGTTCAGAAACTCAGAAGTTCTGGCTCACGTGCGTGTCCGTCCTCAGATCAGACCCCTGAATGTTGAAGGGACCCTCAACCTGTTGACTTCAGAAGCTCCTCGCCTCATTTACTTCAGCAACGCGTCCTCAGGTAAAAGCACCCGAACGCCTCAATTTGCAACTGGTTGCGCTTCTCTCGAGAACCCGATTCCGTTCTGTCCTGTCCTCAGAGGGAGACCTGACTATCCCAGAGACATCAGACCACAGCAGGAAGTTGATGGTTCGAACTCGCAGCAAGAGGAAGTTTCTCTTCAAAGTTCCAGAGGAGGAGCGACTTCAGCAGCGGAGGTGACGCTCCATGACTCCCCGGCATGACTTGGAAGGTGAATGCTGGTGCTGATTCGTCAAAATGATATCTCATCTTTTTAGGGAGATGCTGAGAGATCCAGAGCTGAGGTCCAAGATGATCTCAAACCCCACCAACTTCAACCACGTGGCTCACATGGGACCAGGAGATGGCATGCAAGTTCTCATGGACCTCCCCCTGGTAACCTCCTGCCTGCGTGTTCTCCTTCCTGCTCTCTGCACGTTCTCCTTCCTGCTGTCTGCACGTTCTCCTTCCTGCTCTCTGCATGTTCTCCTCCACTTGCATGTTCCCCCCCTGCCTGACAGTTCTGTTCGTCAGACTGACTCCTCCTTTCTTCTCCTCCTTTCCTTCCCTCGTTTTCAGGTTGGTGATGTGGGCCCCCCATCCCCGTCGCCCTCCCCATCATCCTCCACCTCCCGTCACACCCTCATCTCCTCCCCCTCCCACTTTGAACACATCTATCACATGACGTCATCGTCGGCCGGCGTCTTCTTGCTGAAAGACTCCACCTCCTCCTCCTCCCAGCAAAGCCTCCTGCAGCCCTCCTCCTCCTCTTCCTCTCCCTCCATCTCCTCTCTGGGAAGGGTAGGCCTGCCTCCCCCCACCAACTCACGCACACACACACACACACACACACACACACACACAAAGGGTCCCCACCATCACCCCTCCTTCCAGCATCCTCTGCTGCTTGCTGTGTGTCATTTGATGATGTCATCATTTTTTATTGTTTATTATTCTTTGCAGGTGGTAATTGAAGTAAAAGTCAAGTCAAAACAAAATGCTGACTAATCAAACAATAATAATTCTATAATCAAATCCAAGACGTCAGGAGCAGTCAATAGAAGTGCTTATCGGAGGAAGGCCTAAATGAGGCGGGAACACAAAGACTGACAGACGATCAATCAATCAAGTGGTGATGACTCCTGGTTGCTTGGTTGTCACCAGGAAGCATCAAAATGCCAGGATGTGTGCTTACGCTGCCCCTAATGACGATGACATGTTTGTTTTCCCTTTGTGTGTGTGTGTGTGTGTGTGTGTGTGTGTGTGTGTGTTTGCGCGCGCACGCAGGGTGTGATGTCTTCCACTCAAGAGGATGTCATCAAAGATAAGCCCCGCCCACTCTCCAGCATCTCCCGGCAACAAAGGAGCAAGACGTACATGACCCGCACAGCGTCAGGTACGTACTCATTCCCCAGCATGCATCAGCACGCTTGACAGTTGTTTTTTGTCTTTTTTTTTTTTCTTTTGTAGATTTTGGGGGAGGAGCTTCGTCTCGCGGTGCTCATGAAGTGGACCAAGACTTGGACCGAGAGGTAACGCCAACGCCATCTTTATGTTGATCTTATCGCGGACATTTTCATTGATTGATGTTACTTTTACAGCCGGACTCTTACTCCACCCCGTCTAACAGCTCCAACCCCAGCAGCCCCCCCAGCCCCAATTCCCCCCATCGCAGTCAGCTGACTCTGGACTCTGAGCCTTGACACACACGCACGCACGCACACACACACACACACACATATGCACACACAGTTGCAGAGGCGACATGGTTTTCAATTTTAATCCAATTTTATTGCGATTGCGATGGTGTGACGAAGCTTCCCGCTCTTATTTTTGGTTTTAAGTTTGTTTTGTTGCTAGGAAACGCTGCTGATGGCTGCCTTGTTTAACTCCCGCTATTAAATCATTTTTATTCATTCACACCATTTCCTGTTTGACTTTGGAGCAGCTGTTGCTAACTTCCTGCCTGGAAAAAACAAACACTGTATTGAAGTTGCACATTGTTGTTGTAGGAAAAGAAAAAAAGGATTGATTATGTATCAGTGATTTTTATCCTTCCTCTTGCCCTTAACCTTTGACCTCAGTGGCCGCGGATGGGGGGTGGGGTGGGGGGTCACTTCTGAACACTACTGCTTAGATTTCCCCCCCACCCACAATCACCAGTTAAAAATGTTTGTAATGACATGACATAACACGACAAATAAAAGAATCTACTGATGAAATCTGCTTCCTTTCCGTTGGCGTCGGTTAGCAGGGTGTGGCTAATGCGGCATCCAGCATTGCCCCGCCCACATGTACAACCTCGGCCCTGTGTGCCACCAGACTTGGACCAAATGCTTCATCACCAGCCTGGCGAGTCCAATGTTTCCCCAATCTCTGTCCAATCAACTTGGAAACGGTGTAGCCAATCAGAATAGAGCGTCCATCAGGTCAAACACGAAACACACAGTGGAGTTGATCATTTTCATATTTGAATGACAAACTTGATTTTTTTATTGTTTTCAACCCAAGTAAGTCAAAGTGATGACTGCAGAAAGCTTATCCCCGCTGCCCACTCGCTGATGCTTGTCAATTTTTCCAGCGGATTTGCTGCAAGAGAAGAAGAGGTCAGATGTCAAATGATGATGCAGCTGAAAGACAACCCTGTCTCTTCCTCACTGGGTTGTTGAGCAGCTCGTCGATCTTCCTGTCCTCCACTGACCCCGCCTCAACCTTCCCTCGGTATCCCAGCAACAGCTGCCGGTCTTTCAAGTCCCGGGCCGTCTGATTGGCAGAGAGGAACAGTGACGTGAGAGATCAATGTGCTGGAGTAACATGGGAGCCCCGCCCTTTCCCCTCCCCTCTCACGTTGATGACGATGTCGTGACATTTGTGTTTCTGAGCCAGAGCGATCCTCGTGTCCGCGTCGTCCACCAGGCCCACGTAGTCCTGCAGCACCTGTCAATCAAGTGTACTTGCAGGTCATCAGAAGTTTAAGAGTCATTGAGGTGGACTTGAGTCCAAATGGAACATTTGCTGAGATTCTTCAAGACGTCTCTGTCAGGTGAGGCGCTTACCTGCGTGGGGGCAGAGTTTTTCTGCAGGATGTCAACAACTTTTTGGAACCGGAGCGGAGATTTTTTCCTGGTGAAGCCGAGCCAGTTACGGCTGGTGAAAAGCGCGTCCACGTCAGACCACGCCTTCAGCTTGGCTCGCGCCGCCAATGCCGTCACCAAGAACTGCTTCTCCGATATCTGGGATCAAAAGGTGGCACCTCTTCACACGTCCACTCAAACCTCACGTCCATCAAGCTCATCGGCACGCTCACCTTGAAGCTCTGCCGGATGTTGAGGGGACTGCTGAAGCTCCCCTGGAGAGGTGCAGCACAACTTATTAAAGTGAGCAAAGTGGTTCCGGGGAAGTGAACTGACCTCCGGCTGAGTGTAGTGGTAGAAGCAGCAGTAGTACAAAGTGGTGATGAGCGGCATGTGGAGGATGGAAGCTCTCCTGGGGAACTTCTGGAAGATTTCCAGCTTCCCTCCTTGTTCTGCCTGACGGTCTGTTACCTGTCAACCACACAGAACCACCAACCAACCTGACTGAAAAACTCATTGGAAATTTAAAAAAAAAAAAAAAAAAAGTCCCTCATCACCTCCATGATCATCTGCCTCTCCAACAGAGACACCTGATCCTGGACCTGGACCTGGTCTTCAGGAGAAAACTGCAGACTGCAAACAAACTAGTCAACTTGCGGAAGCGCCTTCACCAAGTCCATGTGCCCTGCAGCTGTCAATCACCTCAGGCAGCTCTTCAGGAAGTCCCGCCTCTTATTTTCATCTGTGATGCTCAGGTGGTCTTTGTACTGAAGCAGCTGTCGTCATGGAGACAACAAACTGCCTGTCAAGTCTCAGGCGTACCATTACTTACTTGTACTTATTTTGCAGTAGTAGTAGTCTGTGATCACGTTACCGTTGCGTCTTCCATCCGCCCGAGAGCTCTGACAACAAAAACAAAATGAACATCCCCTAAAAACCTGGCGAGAGACAGAAAATAGACGGGCACCTGAACAGGTCCAGTAAGTGCGTGTGCTCGCCGCTTTCCTTCAGGTAGTGGATGAAATGTCTCAGCGCCGTCTGTCTGGCCTCCAGCTCCCTAAACAGAACCTCTAACACACTAAATGATTAACAGCGCACACACACACAGACACACACACTCACCTTTGCTCAGAGATTTCTTCAGATAAATTAAAACCTGAAAACAAACATTTGATGTCAACAAAAGAGGTGGAAAAAAATCTATTCCAAAAAGTCAAATTTGACAATTACGGCTGTGATGACGTTTCCATCGTGAGCGCTGACGGCGAAGTCAAGCAGTCGCACTTTGTCACGTAAACAGCGGAACTTCTCCAGGTACACCGCCTGAAACACAAATAGTAAGTACACTGCACACACACACACACACACACACACGTGCGCACACACCTTTCCTTGCTGCATCCTGTGCACGGCCTCTTGAGGTGACCAATCACTGATCAGATCCTGCCAATGACATCATCAATGACTCATCTGAATGTGTGTGTGTGTGTGTGTGTGTGTGTGTGTGTGTCCCGTGCGAACAAGCCCAGCACACCGCCCGGGATCGATCCGATGTCCCCACCCAACGGATGTCATACCTGGTTTTCATGTTTGGGTCTTCGTACTTCTGGAGCGACAATTCTGGCACACGAGTCGCTGAGCGCTGAAAGAGCAAAAACGTTTGATCATGTCTCCATTTTGTTTACATATTTATGATATATTTCTTCATGTTCTCGCCTTCCATTAATGAAGAAATTGAGACACAATAGTGTGAAGTAGTGGTGGTGGGTCAGTACCAGCACCACAACGCAAACTAAGGCGTTCATTATCCGCCGTGCTGGTGTTGTTGTTTTTGGATACAGGAAGAAGAAGCGGAAATTTGTGTGCATTGTGTCATGACGTTTACCGTGTGTCGAAACATTGTCAGTGCGGTCACCCCCCCCCCCCCCCCCCCCCCCCCCCCCCCCCCCCCCACCTTAACCCGACTGCATGTAAACGTAGTCATTGTCTCTCAACTGGCCTGGGAACGCCTCAGGATCCGTCGGGAGGAGCTGGACGAAGTGGCCGGGGAGAGCGAAGTCTGGGCCTCCCTGCTTAGGCTGCCCCCGCGACTTGACCTCAGATAAGCGGTAGAAAAATTACAACCTTTTCTCGTTAGGTTACAACTTTTTTTCTTAACTCGTTCAATACCAAAGACATAATTATATGTTTTCATAAACGCCAACGTATTTGTACGTGTTTTACGTTTTTTTGCGTGAGAGGCTAAAAGAGGTGATGATGCAACCCCCCACTAACGGGTTTGGCTTCAGAGCAAATTTAAGCCATAAACACGGCCAGTAGGTGGCAGACGCGCATTTAATAAGGGCTGGGCTGAGGTAATGTGGAAACACACATGACAGGAAGGAGGAAGTGGGAGAGCGTGGAGGAGTGTAGCGTACAGAAGGTTACACATTGGAGAGGAATTTTAATGCATACACACACACACACACACAAATAGTTCAGGGGCAACTATTAGCGTCCAATGAAGACATGTGTCTCACCAGCGTCAGCAAAGGTTGCCACGTTCCCTCCTTTGATTCCTGCAGGTAAAACGGACAAGGAGTCACATGACCTGATGCTGCTTCACCTGTCTCGCTTCCTCATCCTGTCTGACCTTTGAAGAGCGAGCTCAGGGAGTATCCCGAATTGACCTTGCTGAGGCTCCGAGTGTCCGCGTTGATCCTGGGTGGGAAGGCGGCTTCTCTGTCCGTCCTGTGGTAGGACGCTGCCGTTTCTTGGACAGACCACGAGATGCCTGATGAAGAGAAACAGGAGGAACGTCAGGTAACCATGCATCCGAGCAGGCAGCAAAAGGAAAACAACCAAGACGAGGTCTCACTTCCCACCGGCTCGCCGCTCCAGTTGACCTTCTCCACGTCATCGTCGTCGTCTTCGTCCAGCAGTCGGATGCTGTTGACCGCCTGTTTGGATTCTTTCAGCTGAAGCACAAAAGGGTCCAAAAGCTTATTTCCCGTCTGTTGAATTCTTTACAAGGCAAACTGATTGGAATAACATAATTGAGAGTGTAGAGCTGCAAGTGCAACGAGTTTCTGTGTGCTGTGAGTTGACATCCTTGGAATTGGCGGTGGTCCTACAACTCCACTACATCACGTGACAGCCTCCACGCCCAGTCACGCTAGACCATCGACGTCACACGCCCAAGGTGTTGACATCTTCATCAAATATAAGCAGACTCACTTTGCCCAACTCGTCGTCTTCATCGTCGAAGGTGAACGCTTTAAACTTGGAACTGTTCCAGTAGTCTTCCTCATCAGCTCGACTCTTCATCATCGTTCTGCTGAAAACAAGCTAGCCGATTAGCACTTGAGCACCGATGTCACTAATTTAGCAATTAAGTCGGACTGTCTTAAGTATTGACGTAATGTCTCCACTGCGACCCGAAGTGACTACTTTACAAACGCGATATGTTTGTAAGAAATTAAAGCTTTGCAACATCTAATACAAATCAGCGGAAGAGGAACTGTTTTTTCGCTTTGAAGGAGGCTGGTGACCGCGGTGGCAGCTGGGAGATGTAGTGAGTAAAGCTCACCAATGGTCACATGACAAATTAGAGCAAGTGAGGGAGGGACCGGATATTTTAAAATAAGCGGCGCCAAGGAGATCCACGATGGATCGTAGAATAAAGAGGTGACGGAATCAACCTTAGGTTGCTCTTTATTGTTATCGATGCATTTATCTTTAAAAAAAATACATTTGTCAACCTTATCCAGCTTGCATCATTAAACAAAAATTACACACACCAATTATTTTAACAAGTTAGACATTGGTGATCTCTTCTGATATGAACGCTTTATTTGAGTTTAATTTACTTCCGGTTTAATCAGGCTGAATTCTAATTCTACCCATAGACATTTATACGTAGACGCCGCATCGAGTGGGTTTTCTCACTGTTGCGATACGTCAACGTCGCCGCCATATTGGATGTGGCAAGGCTGAGCTGTAAATGAATACAAGTAAATGTACCGATACTTACTTTCATGAAGCGCCTTTCTACAAAGAAATTTAAGTTAATTCTCTCAGATGGCTAAGATACGAACTTTATTGATCCCACACAGGAGTAATTCACATTACATCGACATGCAGGGCTTAAGGATCTTAGGCACCTTGACGCACAATTAAAGGGTTAAATTAATATAATACATTGTACACAATTCCTACTGCTTTTCAGGCTCACACAACTCTTGTTTTAAGCTTCGCGTGTGTGTCAGAAGTGGATAGCGTAGCCAAAAATTGTCCTGAAGTAAGAGTATTGTAACTTTAGAACAATATTATTCAAGTACAAAGTAGTCATCCAAATAATTAGGAGTAAGAAAGTATTTGGTGAAAAAAAGACTCACGTACTGACAAACCTTTGGGTGACGTTTGATTTATTTGTCAAATAACATGAAAGTTAAAACAATAATCAGCAAATTAATGTATTTTAAACGATATACCTTTTAACTAAAAATAAATTTAATCTTTCCAAAAATAACAAATCAAGGCACAAGAAACACAAATGTATTCTTATATAAAATATGTAATACATTACTTATCTATCTACTCATTTAAGAGTATTGTTACTTTAGAACGATTTTTACAATATTAAGTATATTAGTGCGTGTATGAATGTATAAACGAGAGGCATTTACAGAAAGGCGCCCTATGGAAGTAAGTACATTTACTTGTATTCATTTACAGCGCAGCCTTGACACATCCAATATGGCGGTGAGGTTGACGCACGTCTCAGCGATCGATGCGGCGGCTACATACAGTATACACTCCTGATCAAAATCTTAAGACCAGTTAAAAAATTGCTAGAATTTGCATTTTGCACATTTGGATCTTAATGAGGTTTTAAGTAGAGCTACAATATGCAAAAGCAAGAAGGGGGAGTGAGACAAAAAGCATTCTGAAAAAGTAATTTATTGAAAACAACAATTAAACAGAAATAGGCTGTTTATCAGCTGATCAAAAGTTTAAGACCATCGCTCAAAAAATAACAAAAAACTCTCCAAAGCAGAACAAAACATGTTGTCAGTAGGACTCAGTAATGAGTAGCTCCACCATTCTTGTTCATCACTTCAAAAATGGGTTTGGGCATGCTTGATGCGAGTGTTTCCAGGAGGCTAGTGGGAACATTGCTCCAAGTGGTGAAGATGGCTTCACCAAGGGCATCAACTGTCTGGAACTGATGGCCCTGTTTATAAACAACGCTACAACATCTGCACGTAAGCATCCGCCGTTTGACGACCTGCACCGCCTGAAGCTCCAGTGTTCCACTGAATGAAAAAGCACCATGATGGACCCCCTCCACTGTGCCGGTAGAAAACATCTCAGGTGGGATCTCTTTGTCTTGCCAGTAACATTGGAAGCCCAAAGACAGTCACAAGCCGGCAGTGTACAGTGAGCTTCAGCAGCACATTCAAAGCATGATGTGGAGTGCCACGCATTGAAAGCGCAAAAGAATCACGCATGCATGAGCCGCAGGGGTAGATCTCTCCCTGTTTTACACAGCGAGATCGAAAATGCAAATGTTTGTTAATCTTCAGTAAGCCTGGATAAAAGAGTAGGGTATGTTTATATTTTATTGTTAGTCTATTGCTACTCATTATTTGTCAAATGAAGCTGATTATCTTACAATTCTTCGGGTAAATGTAAGTAATTGATAAGCTGACTGTATCGCTATATTTATTGTGAAGCTCAGTTGCTGTTACATACATTGACCAGAAGAGTGTGCTACTCTCCTACAACGTTATGCTTTTTTTCCTCAAGCATTTTACGTCAAATACAAATGATATGCAAATTACACGATATAGTAACTTCTTGGACAGCCATAGCTACTTTTCTACAGTGATCGCCACTTGACTGTTGTGGTTGAAGAGACGTGTGCGAGCTGGTTGTGTTGGAACTGCACCACTGTTAGCATTAAGGTTGGCAATAAAACTTAAACAGAACGTCAAACCTCTGGGTGACTATCAGGATGCTACAATATTATGTAGGTGTTCATATTTAAGTTTTTTTGGGGGTGGGTCAGACGCTCCTGAACGTGCGCCTTTTTTTGGGGTGGGGGGCTGAAAAAACTTGTCTTCATTGTTGTCAAGTTGGAAACAATTTCCCCAAAGACTGAATAGGGTGTTGCAACCCTGAGCAGTTTGGGGGTACCGTGAATGACTTTTCCAGTGCAAATGTTGACAGGTTTGCAAGGCTGAAAATGCTGGTCCTGATGTGGTGGAGCTGAAAAGAAGACAGCATGGCTTCCTGCAGGTGCAACTCACTTACCACGTGTGCAATGTATGATGCATGCAACCTCTCACGGCCAGGCGTGGCGTGCAGGCCACATACTTACATCTTGCGCAACCGTGTGAGGGACATGCGTTGACGTACTCTCTCCCTGCTCTTGCCACTCCCTCCCCACGTTTTCAGAAAAATGTGGCGGCCCTGGCCTCCCCCAAAAAACACACGGACTAAAACCACGCACGGTGTGTTGTGACCGGGGCTTAAAACAGTTTAATCTCTGCTGCTAAATAACATTTTACAAAATTTGACCTTTTAAAATGTTTCACATTTCATATTTACATTCTTTTAAGCATAACATTAAATATTTAAAATGATAACAGGAACATTAAAAAATTACAAGACGTTGTCCTCCTCAAGCTCGTCCTTCTCGCAGCCAAAACCTACGGCACACAAACCAATAATCAATCAATGAGGCATCAAAACATCATTTCACAGTAAAAGCTTAGACTGACGTTCAACAAGCTGCAGGGCGCTAATACACTCCTCTTCTTCCTCCTCCTCCTCCTCCTCGTCCATGATGGGAGCGGAGCCGGAGTCTGGTTTTGGTTTGGGCGTCTGAGATGTCGAGGCTGTTGTCACGGAAACAGCCTCTTCTACCTAAGAGGTCACATCATCTGTCAAGTTTTCGGAGAGATGAAAAGCTTTGATGTGAGGAAGCGGGGACTCACCTGTGACACACGTTTCTTCTTAGGAGGTTTGGAAAAGAGGGGGCCAAGCCTGGAAAAAAACATGGACAGTCAAGTGGAATACTGTCAGTGGTCCGTGGACATGCGTTGGCTTACCTCTTCCCCATCATACTGGCAGTAGCGGCCAGGTCCACAATGGCATCTTTGGCCAACTTCTTGCGGCGAAGTCTTTTTCGTGCAGGTCTGGTGGGGGGCTCGGGGGCAGTCTTTTCCGGGCTGCTGCCCCCTCCACTTCCTGCCCCCCCACCATTGAGGTCTTTGAGGACATCATAGTTGATCTTAGTAGAGATTTTCTTCTTCTCCAGCATCTTCTTGATGGCCTCGCCTGCTGTGGACGCCTGGATGGTCTCCTTCTTCTTCTTCTTGCACTTCTTGGGCTGCAAAAAGGTGAAAGGTCAGCTCCATCCCATCATGAACGCTAACCAACAACCAACCTTTTCTTTGTATGTCCCCTGCTCTTTCTCTTTTTGAATTCTTTCTTCTTTTTCTGAAACACAAATTAATCAATCAATCAATCAATACTTGTCATGTATTGTCTTTGTTTCGTGTCTCTGGAGGACCTTTCTGCTCTTGCAGGTATTCTTGGTTCTGCTGCATCCACAGTTGGGTCTTCACCTGGACCTCCTTGTCACTCAGGATGTACTGCAGAGAAGAACCACATGAGAAACCAAACAACCTTGGAGTCATTTTCTTGATCAACTCACCTTATCGATCTCCTGCTCATCAATACCGTCCAGATCCAGATCTCCACTCTCTGAATTCTCGTCAACTTTTGTAAAAGAGGGACAAAAAACAAAATTGGATGTGTTGTTTTTTGCTGGATGTGATGACACCACAAAGCACTTCTTTTTCTCACCCGAAGTAGTGTCGTCTATTTGGGACTTGCTGAAGACCTGGAAGGTTTGTTGGAGGTCCAAAGCGGCAGCACTTGCCATAATGGTGGCAACAGAGGGGGCCTGCTGCGGAGATGGCACCCCATCGCTCCCCGCCCTCGGCTCACCAATGTCTTGGTCCTTTTTGCACAGCCTCTCCTCTTCTTGCATCACCTGGCACAGGAAGTCCTGTGTAAGGTGCTGGGTGGCATTTTGGAGGTCATCTTCAGCCGTCAGCTCCTCGAGGTCAGTAGTGAAGCCCATGATTTCCTTGTCCTGAGGGTCTGCAGAGAAAATGTCTTCTTAGTTCTTTTTAGTACATGGAGAGGATCTGCTTCACGATGCCCACCTATTTTGTTGACATAGCCGGCAAAAACTCCTCTCAGTTTGGGTCGACTCTTCTCCAGCTCGCTTTCAATCTGGTCTTGGTAGCAGCTGATCTCTCCTGATGAAAGGACACTCAATGGTCAGAAGAGCTACAGGGTCACATGAAGTCCCCATGCAGAAATAGGAGCTGACCTTGGACCTCATTCAGCTTCTTGGTCAGCTCTTGCTCCAGCTGCAGAGGAACGCAAGCATGAAGATCATCCTTTGTTGATGGAGATAATGATGAGATGTACCTGCTGCATCTTGGTCTTGTGCAGGGCGGCAGTAAAAGAGGGGGGGTCACATTCCTGCTCCAGATCCACCTTCATGAACTCATCGATGGTCAGCTGACTGGTGGGTGTGTCCTCAAACTCTGTTAACCTGCAAAAAGAGGGGAGCCGTCTCCAAAAGGGCCGTGACACTTACGTTGACAAGTCAGAGGTTCTCACCTCTTCCGCAGCGTGGCCTGACAAACTTTCACCACCCCGATCACCTCCTTTACGGTACGGCGAAACTTGTGCATGCGGGCCGCCACGAGGAGCGCTGAGGACAAATAGGAAGACAACTAAAGACTTAACAGTGTGGGTCTGGGGATGCTTTGCTTGGATTTTTACCAGCACCACAGAGTCCAGATGGACGGCGTCCCGTGTGCATCCAGTCCCTCTTCATCCTCTGAACCAGACGAAGTGCCGTCATGGACACATCATGAGTCTTTGCCCCAAACTCCAACATGTGAGCGAAGCGAGGAATTAGCAGACATGGATCTGAATGGAGGCGGAGGGAGATAGGTTGATTCTGATGAGTCAATTCTTCTCTGAACAAGAGTTTGCCAAAAAAAAAAAAATAGGAAGAAAATACACAAGAACAAGACAACATACTGCATAAATATAAGAACATGCAATATATTATAAAAACATATTATATATAAAAACACTAACAAAGAACATAATGTATAAATATAGGAACATGATAAAGTAGTAAATTATCACTGTGATAAGTGAATCTCCGCAAAGTACGATTCCTTATTTATAAGTGAAATATTTTCATTGAGCATAGAAAACCTGTTTACGACCTTCTAAATATGTTTTTCTTAACATTATTAGAGCCATCTAGACATGAAATAACACTGCTATTGTAAGGGTAAAGGTCGCTCTGGTTTCTGCAGTTCTTCCTGCTGTGGCTTCGGTCTCATCAAAGTAATTACTGACACCTAGTGACCGATGTAGAATACTACAATATCATCACAATGTCTTTGAAATGCATCTTCTGAAAACCGTATTTTACTTCATTGAGCCATTTTTATACTTGAAAATGTTTAATTTCGGACAAAAATACATAAAATTTGCTTAAATATGCATTTAAAAAAAAAACTAATAATAGGCCGTTGTCAAACAGCAATGATTTATTAACATAGTTTCAAAAACTGTGATAGCGTGAAGTCGCAAAAGTCGAAGCACCACGTGGCAAAGGATGACTGTGTTGCATCAATATGTATAAAAAAACGAGGCCCTCGATAAATTGACATTTGGGCATCCATCTGTAGTCTCTCTGTAGCTGGATGACAACATGGTTCGCTCTGCATGTGCCTGCATTCATTGGCTCCATATGAAATGAACACAGAAGAAAGCGAGCATCTTCTCAGCTATTAAGCCTCTTTGTCCCAGTGGTGGAGGCGGGGGCTACGCACACCGAGTGCAAGCAGACGCGATTATGAATGAAGGCACAAAAGTAATCGTTTCTAAGCCGAATGCCACAGTTCCAGTGTCGTGGGTCAAACAGGACGTGTGCACGTTAATCGCGCATAAAAAAAAAGTAGTGGCATTAAAGGAAACTTCCACACGTTAACTTTGACAGCCCTAATAAAAACATACCCATCAGAACATATTGCTGAAATAGATTATACAGTACAGTAAAACAGTAAGGAACAACATAGTAGAGAACATAGTACTTGAGTGAAAGTTCTCACCAATGGCAGGAGCATTGATGCAGAGTTCACGAGCCAACAGCAAGAACGTTTTTCCCAGGATATAAACATTCACCTGAACACATCACACCAATTAAAAGTTCTTCAAACTGCACACCAGTATTACGTGATTCTACCTGGAGCAGGTCACTCAGGTCCAGCAACATGTCTGACAAACAGTTAAAGAATCATTGCGCGTGCACACACACACACGCGCACACACAGCATTGCGGGATACGTGGTGTTCCTTCGGTGCGACACACCAGGTAGAGGCAGGCGGCGATGATGTGTTCTGTTTTACGTCCACGTGTCAGGTGTCTGCTGACAACCATCTTGAAGAAATTGAAGGCTGTGTCCAGACAGTGCTGGTTGAGTTGCAGCTGGTTGCCTAGGTGATGGATCTGGCGTCTCCCTAAACACACACACACACACACACACACACACACACACACACACACACACACACACACACACACACACACACACACACACACAGAAAAGGTGAGGGCTGATCGGTGAAGATTTCAGAAACGAAGTCTATAAAATGCTCACCACTTTGCAGTGTCTGTGCTCTCGCCTCTTTACCAACACTGGTGTGGAATCCAGAACCAAGCAGAGGAGTTTTGACTGGACCTGAACCGCACACACATACACGCACACAGTGTTAACAAAGTGTTAAACGTCACTTGTTGGATTAAAACGATAAGTGTTGCAAGGACAAATGACGCAATCAGGTCACTGATGAGACTCAACAAAAGTTTTTTGAGGTCAAGTTGGAATCACACAATGGGTCCCAGGTGTGCAGCCTGCCATCATCGCACCTGGCTGCACAGATAAAAGCTTGGCCTCCTCACTCAGACAAGTTTAGCAGTTGATGTCAAGATGAGGACAGCTGCTGTCATCGTTGGGTGAGTCGAACTAAAATACAGATATTTTTAAGGTAATAACTCACTGCTTCTGTCCGTTTCTTCTTTTAGCCTCACCTTGATCTGCATTACCTGTGGAGCAGTTGAAGGTAATCCAATCTTTAACTGATCTTGTGACTCAGGTCAATGTTGACAGTTACTTTCCAGGTGATCTTTGACCAGTTTCTCTAATCCTAGTCGAGTGGGCCTGTAGGGATCGTCATCTGTGGATCCGCGTGACCTCCGAACAGACGGTCCAGTTTGAGGCTGTAGGTCAGTTTACACCTTTCCCAGTATACCAATCCAATGCTGACCTTGTGGAACCGTCGCCCCGCCCCACAGATGACAATGGTGTCCACGCCATCAGCGCGCAGGTGGCCTCACACTGTGGTTACACAATCAGCACCTTCAAGGCGGATGGATGCACCACCTTAAGAGCTTCTTACTACTCCTGCTTCACACACATGCAGGTATCTCCGCCATATCAATGTTCAGACTTGTCCTCGCCGTGTGAAGGGTTTTTTTTTTTTTTTTCCTCCTTCAGGATGACCAGTTCACCTTTCGATTCAATGTGATGCTGAGTGACGGTGGTCCTGATTGGATCAGCCGACCGGTTTCAGCCGTTTGTTCCGGTCTCAGCTGGGTTCACAGAGAGATCGTATGCGAGGAGGACTACATGGAGGTGGGGACCTTGTCTCATCGC
Source organism: Dunckerocampus dactyliophorus (assembly GCF_027744805.1). NCBI lineage: Eukaryota > Metazoa > Chordata > Actinopteri > Syngnathiformes > Syngnathidae > Dunckerocampus > Dunckerocampus dactyliophorus. The sequence continues at coordinate 13,858,300 of NC_072837.1, read as the reverse complement.
TTCCTTTTGGCTCATTCGACATAAATCGTTTCCTGTGACGTCCATCAGGTGAACGTGCAGCGAGAATCTTCATGTGCCGCTCAGCCAGGCCGAGCCGGACGTGAGTGGCATGCGGCCTTGTCCCAGGTAACTCAACCAGTCATCTGCTGTGGAGGCGACCAGGTCACCTTGCCAGACTTGCGAGATTGAAGTCTCATGTTCTTAGGTCTTAAGAACACACATCCACTTGTCCCATGACCCTACGCTCCCCTGCTTTGTTTTGTGTGCATCAGGCTCAGAAGATTGCGAGCTCGGCTCATCAGCTGATGTTCCTGCAGCGTGACGGACAATTGACCCCCATGTCAGTCATGGAGGCGGAGAGTAGTGGTTACAGCTTGATCCTGACTGCCAAGAGGGCAGTGCTTAGATCTCCATACAATTCTGCAAAGGCACAGCTGATCACGGTAGGTTGCCAAGAACGTGAATGTCAGTAGTGGAAGCTCCAAGTCCACCATATTGATGTACAGTGAAACCCTGAAACACTACCCACAGGTAGCGTCAACACGTTTCAAAACGTACCCTAACCAAATCAGTTTTTATAATATATGTAAATCAATTAACTTGCTCCAGAAAGCCAAAATGTTAACGCAGAACATGTTTTTTGCTTTTTGTCAATTCAAAAATCCTATAAATACAAATGATGCATGAAAGGGACAAATCAGGGGTGTCCAAAGTGAGGCCTGCAGATTGTTTTATTGGCCTGTGGTATATTCTAAATTTAACAAAACTTAAAATGGCTAAAATGGAAAAATCGGCAGGAATTTTACAATAAAGTGAAGGAAAAAAAAAAATATATTGAAGTTGTAATTATTAAAAACAAAATCAGACCCTACAACGCTCAGTTTGTCTCCTGCTGTATTCCTGTGTGCTGTCGCCTGTCCATTGTCTCTGAAGACGCTTGCATCTTCCACATCTTCCACTAAACATGGCCACGGCCCTCCATCGTGGAAGATGAAAGACTCTTCATCACATACAAGAATGGACAGGAGATACGAAGGGAGACAAATATAACGCTGACCCATAAAGTTTTATAATGTTCAGAATGTCCCTGAATGCATCTCACATTTTTGTGAGTGAGGAAATGTCAAGACGTGTGCCATACTAGACACCAAAGGTGTCCTAACTATTTCCACTGAGGGCTGCATACTGAAAAAAAGATGCGGGGGGGCTGCTTTTACTTTTTTTTTTTTTTTTTTTTTTTTAAAACCAACTTAAACAAAATAATGTATATTTACATATAAAATCTATTCATTTGATCTATTTTGAACTTTCTCCTTGTATTACTTTTGGACTTTTTTTATTTTACAAATATCTACATCAGGGGTGGGCAAAATACGGCCCGGGGGCCACGACCGGCCCAAGCGTTTTAATCCGGCCCGCCAGTTTCTTCCAAAGTATTTAATTTAACATACAAGCTGGCAACATGACTTGCAAGTAGCGGTCAATCTGAGACTGCAATCCATCCTCTACCTCACCCATGGTGCCAAACAACATAACCTACCCACTGCACTGTCTGAAGTAAAGGTGGGACGTTCATACTCAATGTTTTATCGTTCACAGTTCATATTGCATATCACACATCCTTTATTCATGTACATTCAGGAGGTTTCATTCTCTAAACTGTAAAATTCAATTTTGTTATTTGATGTGGTCTGACGTTTAAAGTGCTCCTGAAAGAGACAAGGACATATAGCGGATTGATGACACTTTTACAGATAAAATAAGACATAATTGCAGGTAGACTGTTACAATTAAAATAAATAAATAAATAAAATAAACAAAAAATTGTGTGCGTGTATCAAATATATAGTCTGGCCCCACGGCCAGTTGTGTTAACTCAATGCGGCCAAGCAAGTCAAACTTTGGCCAACCCTGATCAACATTCTACGTTTATTTATTTTTTTCCCCCCCTCATACTAATGACTTATTCTCAATATTTTGACTTACCATAACATAGCATTTACCAACCTAATTTTCCTAAAATTTCAACTTAATTCTTTGGTTTGTTTCTTTATATTTTTTCCTATAATTCAACTTTATGCTGTTTTTTTAATATGACTTTACTCAATGTTTTGTCTTGTAAAATTACTGCTTTTTTTTTTCCATTTTTGCTGTTTAAAATTTTGTTTAATCGTATTTTTGGAATATGCCGAGGCCAGTAAAAAAGCAGTCGCAGGCCAGAAAATGTATGCAAAATTGTGCAGTTGTGAAAAGTGAAATGTTGTGACAGCCATGTCACTTGTACGTTCATGTTAACGCAGTGGCAGTTGTGTTTTTTCAGTTGGATGGGGTCCCTGTAGAAGTTGTCCATGCATCTCTGTTCTACAAGCAGCAGCTGACAGTGGTGATGATTGACATGTCTATGGCCTGCACTGTCAGTATGTCTTTTTTTTTTTTAATAAAAAAAAACTAGGCAAGTGTGAATGCCGGTTGGTACAATGAACCAACAGTTATGTTTATCATTCAGATTCTGCTTCTTTTGATGGTGCTCAGCTGGTCTGGGATGTCCCCGGAGTGCTAAAGCCTCTGCTTGAAGAAGGCGTTGCATTCAAACATCTGCACCATAGTCTGGGGGTGGGAGGTGTCCTGATGGATGAGGCTAGCATTGCTGCTAGAGGTTTCAGTCTGGCTCAGCAAGACAATCTGGTCCAAATCCTGGTTCCCTTTGGGGCTGAGGGCGGCTACAAAAAGGTAAAATCCAATCCAAGTTTCAGATGGTGACCAAATCTACCAAAGCAGAATTCAAATCTCCTGAATGCCTTTTTTTTTTTTTTTTTTTTTTTTTTAAACAGAGTTTGGTGGTAAACAACGTGTATATGGAGAAATTTGTGATCTCTCTTCTGTATGAGCATATGTTTTCAGTGGTGTATCAAGATGGCAGTAGTGTTGATACCAAACACAGAACGCACAGGGTGCTTGACACACCGCTACGCTGTCGTCCACCCTTCAGCATTGACCGTAAGTCTGATGCTTCCATTAAGTCCAGCTTTAAACCTCCTACAGGACCTCTAAACATGACTATATCACTGACAGTAAATGATAGGTTCTTTTGCTGTGGAATAAACTTTGGTATTGGTTTCCATCTGCAGAGACAGTCAGTGAGGAGCAGGTGTTTAGCATCTACCTGGGAAATATTCCCAAAGATGTCATTTTACAAGAAGTCCAAATCAACGGGAAGCTGCTGGAGACAGACCAACAAGGAACTGTAGTCAGTCCTATCATTCACCTTAATGGCAGTAGAGCTTACCAACTCCAGGTGCCGTTTCCAGATACCGTAGTTAAGAAGATGGTAAGAACTGTTAGTTTTTGCTAGCATATCCTGATATGGTTTTTAATATCAAAGATCCTGATCAATCTTTTCCAACAGTATGTGGGGGAAGGTATGGTCCAGTACTCGATTGATGTCAACTTCACTTTGACCATCGTGCCCCAGAGGGACTCCTACTATCATCATACATTTATCACAGCTCAAGCCTTTAGTGCATGTGAGGACATGTCCAGACATTTGTCATTACATGTGTGCCCGTTTCATACTGAACATTTTCCTCAAGTTCCACCAGAGATCACAGCTCAGTGTTCTGACCGAGGAATCCTCTTCAATGTCATCACGCCCCATCAAGCTGCGTCACTCTGGGAGGTGGGAGTCAACCATGAGCCGCTGACATCAGAACTGGCAGCTCAAAGGGGGTACAAACTCATCAATGATGGTCAAAAAACCATCCTGGAAGTTCCTGTATTTTCCGTAGGATATGCCTATGAAGTAAGTGCCAGTGTTGGGCAATGTAGTCCATTAGCTACTGGTAACTCCTGAACCCAGTCAGCTGCAAGGATTCAAAAGATAACTGGATTACAAAGTAACATTTCTTCAAGAACCTAATTTAGTTGCCTTGTTTCAGGACATCAACCTATCAAACTTTTATGGGACATTTAAGCTGCTCCTTCGAGATGCCAGAACTTTGGAGGTTCAGACCTCCACATCCAAACATTGTCTCTTCAAAACCGAAGACATGATAGGTAAGCTGCACCCACAACTGCTCTGGGTCAGTTTCAATGGCACAAAGATTGGGCTGAGGACCAATACCAGAGTTCCTAATTGCTTCCGTTTGTGGTGTCAGTCTGTTCTGCAGATGGCACCATGACTGTGGTGACTACACCGACGTCCACCTGGCCCACAGTGGACCCTCAAGGAACCAGTCTGCTAGACCGCACCTGTAGACCCAAACAGACTGACATCACTCGGGTCCTTTTCGAGTTCAAGCTGGACTCCTGTGGGACCAGGATCACGGTACAACTCAAGAGCCTATGAATAGATTTAGTTTTTAAAGTTGCAAGTGTAAAGCGTATATCAATTTAAATCACAACCGCTATAAGATCAAATCTGCGTCAGGAAACCACTGTCAGAGGGTAGAGCTGTTTGTCACTGGGAGAACTACGAGCATGATCCAAGCTGTTGCCAGATAGTCTAGACATCTGTATACTTTCGGTTAGTTTGAAATGACTTCACACTTGTCTGCATCGTCAAATACTGTACAGGATGTCCTTGATCAATGACTGAGTTCCAATCCTATGACTGCAATTAAGTCAAGTTTGTGTAGTCAAAACTTATACCTAAATTATAATTAAGTCACAAGTTGACAAGTTTGTCCGGGGTGTACTACATCCTTTAGTGCACACTTAACTAAGGATGTCCATAGTGCACACTTAACTAAGGATGTCCAATATTATCAGCCACCAATAATTATTGAGTCGATACAGCATAAAACCGCAATATCGCGAACATCTTTTTTTTTTTTTGTTTTCCCCTATTATAAAAGCGATACAGAACTTTTAGCGGTAAGCTTGCAAATTTGCTTAACTTCCTGTATCATGAAGTTAAAACTGTTGCTCACAATCCTGTGAATAAGGTAACTCTATATTTAATAAGTGACAATGAACTTATGGGCTCCTTACAAATCTCGGGGGGGGGGTTGTTAACATTTCACACTAGTGTTCCTCATGGGGTTTTTTTTTTAAGAGCGAAAGAAAAACATGTAATATAGCGGCCATTTACACCAGTACAGCAAAACACGCTGGGAAACGGGAAGCACTGCATACGTAAACGCCACTTCGCTGAGCCCTACGTCAGCGTCGCCGCCATATTGGATGTGGCAAGGCTGTGCTGTAAACGGATACAAATGTACTTCATAAAACACCTTTTCTACAAAGAAATTTCAGTTCATGCCTTGTTTATACATTCACACGCACTAATATACCTGGGGAAACAGTTCAGCACCAAAATGTATTTGATCTTAGATGGCTAAGAATTATTGATCAACACAGTAATTTACATCAGCTGTAGAGCACAAAGTAGTGCTGAAAAGCCTGTGTGGTAGTTTTAATGCAATAAAATCAATCAAAATCAGCAAATGTATTTTAAACGATACCCCTTTAACGAAAAAACAAATCAAGGAACAAGAAAAATATTAAATAAAATATATAATACAGTATCTACTCAGATGGGTGGAGTAGCCAACACATCTGTACTCATTTAAGAGTTACATTACTATTTTATTCAAGAGAGCAAGCTGTTAGACATCGGTATCTGTTTATCTAAGGCGAGTTGGACAATATTGGTTCAACAAAGGCCAATAACAGACACGCTACTTTTACCAAAATATTTTGTCAATGCGTTGCCGGCATGCACATAAAATTGTAGTCCCTCTGCCCCACCACAAAACTCGGGTTTCACCTCCAACCCTTATGCAACAGGTTGGAGAGACTTACGTGGTTTATGAGAATGAAATCCTTCATGACAGACAGCTTATTGCAGATGGACCAACTTTCATATCCAGAGATTCTCAGTTCAAGTAAGGAACACAAAGCACGATGGACACTTGATCTGCAAGTGATTCTTTTTAAGAGCTGTGATCTCAGAATAAAGGTTCATTTAAAAAAAAAAAAAAACTTTTTTTACAGGTTAACTGTCAGGTGCTTCTATCCACTCAGTGGAATCAACAGACTCACGGTAGATCGGGTCTTCAGCTCAAAAGCTCCTGGGATTGGTTTAGTCAAAGTGTTTGGAAGCCTCACAGGTTTGTATTTCCATTGTAAACGGTTTACTGTTTTAAAAATGTAATTTAACATTATTAAATTGCCAACAGATTCAAATCTGGTTTCTACCCTTGACTGTTTAAGTCAGGTTCCTGGGAATGCAATTAACAGCCCATCAGAACCAGTCAAGGAACCCAACCAACCCAGTGAAGCACGAAGAGTTGAGCCCACGCCTAGTGTCCGACCTTGGCCCAAACCAGCACATAGTAGCTTCATCACAATACCAGGAGGCCAAAACAACCAAGAGTTAAACCTCCAAAAGCAGCAATCTAAGTTCAACCTTCCTCGGGTTAATGAGCACATTCCAGCGCTAAGAGACGTCGACAAGTCTGTTGCCACTTCGGACTCTACAGATGTGAACAGAGTGAAAGGTTCAGGTCTGATGCAGCCCTGGTTGCCTCTTGACCAAACTGGCTTTGTGAAGCCAACTCAGCTCCACAGGAATATAAAGAGTGAGCCCAGTGATACACAGCAGGCTTTGGGTCCATTGAAGAGATTAACCCACCAGGACAGGAGACCAGGATACGCTCCTGAAATTTACCTTGAAAGTCAAGTCCTTCCAATTCCTGCAGGATTCATCCAAACACCCATCGAGGTCAATGACCCTTCTGTATACGACTATGCTGAAACAAGAGTTGACATCAAAATGCAAGAAACTGAGTCAGCTCAAAGAGAGCCGGTCATTGTTCAGTCTGGGGTACAAAACATCAGAGTTAAGCCTCAAAGAAGATTAACTTTTGAAAATCCCAGCCAGGAAGTCATTCATACACCAAGCTACAGTCCCTCACGCCATGCCTCTGGTCCAACGGCAGCTGCCAACAAACACCAGACACCAGAACCCCCTGATAATGCAAACCTTCAAGTTAACCAGCAGCATGTGGTGCAAATTGGGCCCAACACACCAGACAGTGTGGGGAAACAATCTTCAACCTTGAAAAAAGTCATTCATACAGCAAGCAGCCCTTTGCCTGGATCACCTGGCACCTTGCTTGGATCTAGTCTTGGATTCTTGCTACCAGACCATGGAAAAATGTCTGGCAGGGTGCCCGCCATTAACGTCCTGATCAAGAGCAGCCCAGATTTCAGCAACAAAGAATTAACCAATCACGCCACACACGGTAAGCAGGCCATGAATCCCACTGAAGGCAACCTTGGATCCAGGGGTTCTAGCCGAGGTCCTGGTGGGACAGGTGTAGACTTGAAGACCTCTGGTATGTATGACTGTGGAGTGTCTGATCAGTACTCAGCCAGTGTTCACCATGGCATTGTGAGAACACCATACACAAGTTCTTCCTCCTAAAGACACTATTTTGAATAAAAGGTGATTTCTTGAATTTCATGTGTTTTAATTCTAAATCAATGTTCACGCATTACCTGTGGTTTCCCGCAGGGGTCGCTATTAGCCCCCAAAGTATTCAGTCCAACATTTAAGTATTGAAATTTGATTCCCCGTCCCCTGACATTTTTTTATGGGGAGGACTTGCAGCAGCTCTTGAAGGTAGTAACAAAAGTAAAGGCTGGTTGGGCAAGAAAATCTCACCTTGAACAAAACCAAATGTTGAAAATTGAGTCAAACAAATGGAAATTGATAATGCAGAGGTTTGAAAGAGTATATCAAAGCACATTTTTAGGGTGTTTTTTTTAGATCACAAGCTCTGTTGGAAACTTCATGTCTGGGTATAGCGAAAGGCAGTGGAATTTAAGGTAAAGCAGCACCTTGCGCATGCTGGAGTAACACGAGCGCCTTTTTTTTTTTTTTTTTTTTAATAAAAGTACAAATATGTATGATCTGTTTGTGTTCAGAAAAAGGTAATCTGAGTCATGGAACATTGCTCCCTTCTGCTCCTTTTCGGACATGACTTGTTTTTAGTATTGCCATTTTATTTGAAATTATCTTGACTTTAGTGTTCAGCATAAAAAAAAAATAGAAGTATCCTGCCACCACACATTGAAAAATGTGATAGTGTTGTATATTGCGGCATGTCAGAACTTCCAGAAGCAATTTTTGTTGACCTAAATATTCTCATTTATTTTCAAGACAAACTCACCATCAGTAGACACAAACTGCCCCACAGCCGAGGACACACCTCCACTTCCCTCTACAAACTGGACCTCTGAGACAATGATGTTGTCCTCCAGAACCGAACCACAGCCGGTGCACACGGCGCTGCCCCGAGCCTGGTCCACATCTATGTCGGCCCCCCCACAGGTCCTGCACAGCCTGGAACTCATAGTGCTAAGGTCAGGGGTCACAAAGGTGGGAGCAGGTTAGCTTCGCAATAAGTGACGGAAGTGGTACTTAGGCCAAAATGCAAGGTGAAAACACATTTCAAATTAAGGGATTATCACCATTGCTTCCAAATGCACCGTAATTATCCTACTGTGCACTAATTTTGCCCTGCAGTATACCAACAGTTCAATAACAGTACCTTGTTATTCTTCTGCACTGAGACAAACATTTTTTGGTTCTCTGTATGTCTGGTACATAACTAGAATTGACAATGCTGTAATGCTTCTTGAATTCACTCAATTACATAAATATAATGCGGATAACAAAAGGTATGTGTGACTGGGGAAAAAATTAACCAGGAAGGAAAGTGCTAATGAATATTAATACTTCCAATTAATACATGTTTGTGATAAAGAGCTATAACAGCTTTTCTCCCGTTTGACTTACCAGCAGCAGAATCTCGGCAACAAAAGAGTCCTATTTGGCGTTTAGCTACATCAACAATTTGTTCGAGGGTACATGTGCATTTTTCTGTTACACTCGATCTAATTAACAACACTGTGAAATTATTTGTTGAATCAAACTGTTCTTGTAATGGGACACAAAACTGATCATTGTTTGTCTTTTTTTCCGCCTTCCGGAGTCGCGATGAGATGACGTCAGGGGCCCCAAATGAGAATTTTTCTGACCATTGCAATGCCAAAGGTCATTTAATAGCATTTAAAATCACCAATTTTAGACTATAAAAAGTTAACTGCGCAAATAATAGATTAGTGTATAATTGTTCACAGTCACTTTTTAAAGTAAATGTCAGCATTGTTTCGTTTCTTACCCCATCAGCACGAATGGAACACTCCAACAGGCGCAGGCTTATGACGAAACCTTTGCGCGGGTGTGAAGGAATTAGGAAACACTGACAAACAAACATGGACTAACAGCAATGAACGTGTTTGGGACTCCAAGAGAGACATGATGTCCTCATGGCGGCAGCTGGAGCTCCACCCGAGGATCATAAGCGCTCTCGGGAGAGGTGACGAGCCATGTTGTCTTCTACTTCCATTAGAATTAAACACAACACATTGCAAACGTGACATAGAAAATGGCAATAGTCAATCTATTTTCATTTTTTTTTTCAATTTTCACATCTCATCTTCAACCATTGATTGGAGATGTTGGGACTGGCTCACCAAAGTGCCAAAGAGTCGTGTTTTTAATGGAGCACGAAATAGCTCTGAAAATAGGGCACAAAGAAATGTTAGCAGTCACAGCAATAAAACACAGGTATCGTGCATTTAGTCATAGTAGCTCTCATTGTGGTGAATACATCATTACACAATGAATACAACTTTATCCATCCATCCATCTATCTTCTACCGCTTATCCGAGATCGGGTCGTGGGGACAGCAGCCTAAGCAGGGAGGCTCACATTTTCCTCTCCCTGGCCACTTCATCCAGCTCCTCCCAGCGGATCCTGAGGCGTTCCCAGGCCGGTTGGGAGACATTGTCTCTCCGTGTCCTGGGTCTTCCCCGAGGCCTTCTACCGGTCGGACTTGCCTTGAACACCTCCCCAGGGAGGCGTCTGGGAGGCATCCTGACCAGATGCCCAAGCCACCTCATCTGGCTCCTCTCAATGCGGAGGAGTTGCGGTTCTACTCCGAATCTCTCCCGGATGACAGTGCTTCTCACATTATCTCCAATGGAGAGCCCAGCCACTCTACGGAGAAAATTCATTTCGGCCGCTTGTACCCGCGATCTTGTCCTTTCAGTCACTACCCAAAGCTCATGACCATAGGTGAGGGTAGGAACGTAGATCGACCGGTAAATTGAGAGCTTTGCCTTTCGGCTTAGCTCTCTCTTCACCACAACGGACCGATGTAGAGTCCGCATCACTGCAGATGCCGCACCAATTCGCTTGTCGATCTCACGTTCCATCCTTCCCTCACTCGTGAACAAGACCTTATACAATACAATACAACTTTATATTTTTATAAAATCATCACTGATCTAGATATGCAATCTAGCACAAAAAGCTTCAAAATAGGTTTCATGTGAAACTAGTGACTTAATGTTGGTCCTTGACTAGCACTCTACAATGACTTGCATGTTGTATGGCACCACTTTAGTTGTTACTGTGGTTATGCTGCTTTTTCTCCAGCTGACGTGAAGTCTGTCAGGGACGTGCTGTGCATGTCAGGTCCAGATCTGCAGAGACTCACCTCCTTGTCGGCCTCTGACGTCCAGCAACTGCTTACTTCTGCATCTCTGGCTTGCAGGCGCCAGGGTCCGCTACCAGGTGTCGTTCACCATCCTGTGAACACTCAACTGACCTGACAGTACGCTGACCCATGTTTGTGTGTGCAGCTCTTGTGTTGCATCAACGCGAGGGTCACACGTTGGAGTCTGGTTTCAGACTCAGCACAGGCTGCCCTCTGTTGGACCGGCTGCTGAGAGGAGGTCTTCCTGTGGGGGGCGTCACTGAACTGGCAGGAGAGAGCGGTGTCGGGAAGACTCAGCTGGCTCTGCAACTCTGTCTCTCTGTACAGTACCCGATCCAACACGGTGGTTTGAACTCAGGTTAGTCAATGCAGGGCAAATGATGAACACCACGGTTGGGAGATTCATATACAATATGTGTGCACGCATGCATGCACGTGTAGGAGCAGTATTTGTGTGCACAGAGGACACTTTTCCCAGCAGACGCCTGCAGCAGCTGATCACAGAACAGTCGTGTCTTCGCTCTGATGTCCCTTCACATGTGACCAGCAGCCTTCACTTTAGTGACCATGTTTATGTGGAACATGCTGCTGATCTGGTGGGTGGTCCGGTCAGTCTGTCCCCCTGTACGCCAATCACCTGTCTTTCTCCAGTCACACATTGTTATTGTTTATCGTTAGGTATCTCTTCACTCATGTCTGACACATCGCGTGCCCCTCTTGCTTGCTCGGGGTCTGGTCCGGTTTGTGGTTGTGGACTCGGTGGCGTCTCTATTCAGGTCAGAGTTTGGAGTGGCTGATTGGATGGAGAGGACGAGACAGCTACTGACTGTCTCCTCAATGCTGCATTACCTGAGTCACGAATTTAATACAGCTGTTCTTTGCATCAACCAGGTCACTCTCACACACACACACACACACGTCCTCTGCCTCAACTTGGAGCATTATGTGTTTGTGTGTTCTAGGTGACTGACATCTTCAGCAGCTCAGAAGAATATTTGGGGTAAAGTCACTTTTACATGCTAGCTAGTCACTGACATCAACACATTGTGGCTTGTTGAGTGTGATTCGTTGAGGTTTGATCGCTTCTGTCTTTCAGTCCTTCTTACTCGACAGTGTGCCCGGCACTGGGCTTGGCTTGGGCCAATCAGGTGATGGTTCGTCTGATGATGCGGCGTCTCCATATGACCGTTACCAAGGGTGACCAGGACAGCAGCCTCCGCAGGCTAGAGGTGGTGTTTGCGCCTCACCTCGCTCGAACGGGACAGGACGCCGCCGTGTGGAAGGAGGGCGTTCAAGGAGTTGAGACTTGACTAATGTTAAAAATACAATGATCAAGATTGTTCTAAATTGTTCAAAACAATGGGGCAGTGTGTTGTATTCTTCCTAACAAGGTCATGTACCGAATTGCCTTCAGTGTTTAACAGATACATGCATGTTAAGTGAATAGTTTTTGAATTGATTGTATTGCGCACACATGTATTGATAAGTCAGTCAGGGATTGTCAGGTGACAACGCTACCAATTAGTCGAACATTTTGTTTGTTGTCATTAACTCCTGATTTTTTTCTTCATTAGTCAGTCGTCCGTGACTTTGATTAGGTGACTTTGTAAACCAGTGCTGGGCAGGATTAAGAATGTATTTTTACAGTGATTGTGTGTGAGTCATGCGGCTTTGTCTTTTCGGTATGTTTAAGAATGTGGAAACCAAGCTGACAGAAAAAATAGAATCACAATACAGTGGTCAGAATTTTATACTTTGTTTAAACATGGTTTTGTGATAACTGAATCCAGGCATTTTAAAATATATATTACAATGTCTATTTTTTAAGAGAAAAGTTGACTGCTGACCTCACATTTTATTTACAAATAAATTCCATCCTACGTACTGCAACCGTGTACACTTTTATTTTAAGGACGCGACTGTATAGACAGTTATTTCCGGCGTGCGCTTGCTGCACTAATATGCGACATTTGTGAATGTTCGAGGTCGGAGACGTTTTTTTCCTGATAGAAAACACCATCATCGTCGTGTGAGACAAAGATGCCTGTCTAGAAGGCTGGTTTGTTTCGTTGTTGACCTCCGCTAGATCGAGTTTATTACGGTATTGGGCAGACGCCGACCTGTATTTTGAAGAGCCCACAGGCGGAAACAGCTATTTCCGGTGTGCACTAGCTTTACGATGATGCGCAGTTTGTGAATGTTCGAGGTGGGAGACGTTGTTTTTTCTGATAGCAAACGTCGTCATCATCGTCGGAGATGAAGCCTCGTGAAGGTTTGTTGTTTATTTCGTTGTTGACTACCGGTAGCTAGAGGTCGTTATTGGTCAGGCCGCCTGACGAGGGATTGCTTCGAGTCGATCTGGGTCTTGTGTGTCGTAAACATGTCTAGGATGCAGTTCATGTTGCTTCCATTCGGGATGTATTGATCCAGCAGCTGTGATATCACTGTTCGCCCACAAATAGTGTGGGGATGATGACGTCACAAGGCTGAGCCCTGGTTAATGCTTCACGCAGCATATCATAACAATCTTGAGACATGATGCAAATATTTCAGAAGCAATCATTGTTTGGAGCTTTTTTATTGGAAGGGCTTCTTTTGTTGAGAAATTGGAACACTTTGGCACGCCACAAGAAAAGTGTCCATTGATGCACAAAACAGCTATTAATTATTATTAATATTATTTGTGTTTGCTTGCCAAATAAGGAATCGTGTTTCTGTTTTATTCCAGCAATGATGTCCTCCATGCCTCTGACTTTGGTCGTTATTCTTGGCCTCCTTGTTCCACTTCGCTGTCAGCCCGCCATTGATGGCCCGGTTCGGGACCTGATCAACAGGAATTCTGACTTTTCTACTCGATTGTATCGTGCGCTCGCTAGCCGGACCGACAACAACGTGTTCCTGTCCACAGTGACAGTGTCGTATGGTCTGTCAGCTCTGCTCAGCGCCACAAGTGGATCGAGCCGGGAGCAGCTTCAGCAGGTGCTCGGTCTGGCTGGACTGGATCCGCAGACCTTCCCAGGTGGGTCAAAATGTCCCTTGAGGTCTTCTTATTGGGGTTTGTGGGTTTCCATCGCGAGATTTAACTCACTCTCCTCCGTTCAGACCTGTTTCAGTCGATGACCACTGCCATGCTGGGGAGCGGTGCCCTGAACCTGAAACAGGGTGTGGCCATTTTCCCCGACTCAAGCATCCAGGTGTCAGCATCATACCTGGACCTGGTTCAAGCCAAGTATGGGGGGACTGTTAAGAGCCTGACCTATGCAACGCCGCGGGAAGCCGCTGACATGATCAACATCTGGGCTCAGGAGCAGACTAGGGACCAGGTTCAGGATTTGGTCACAGACCTAAACCCCCAGACGCAGTTGCTGCTTGCTACTGCCGCTCTCTACCAAGGTGTCACCTGTCAGGCCTCGGATGTCGCTCCTCAGCTGTCAGGAGTCTTGTAACACATGTTGGTTTCTTTCTCAGGTCGTTTCAGTCAGGCCTTCAACGCCAGCGTTACTCAGGATGAACGTTTCTACGTAGACAAGTATCATGTGGTCACGGTTCCAATGATGTTCAGGGCGGACAAGTACTTTCTGGCGTATGATCGCTCGCTCAAAGTTGGCGTGTTGAAGCTGCCGATGGTAGACGGAGCGGCCATGTTGGTTGTGCTGCCTGATGAAGATGTGGACATCACTGCAGTGGAAGAAGAAGTGACATCAGAAAAGATCCAGTCCTGGATCCGGCAGTTGAAGAAGACGTGAGTCCATCATTCTTCTGCTTTGTTCTGACTCATCCTTTTCGGGTGCTTTGTATTGCTATTGTCCAAACAGGAAGTTGGAGGTGCAGTTGCCACGCTTCCTGTTGGAGAGTTCCTGCTCTCTGGGGGATGTCCTGCGGACTCTGGGGCTGGTCCAGGTGTTTCAGGATGACGCAGACCTGAGCACCATGGGCGCCACTCAAGGCACCAAACTTTCGCAGGTGACAAAATCAATCCCATCAGCCTGAAACGTTTTATATCCAGTCCTAACATGACCTCACTTGTCTGCAGGTGTTTCACAAAGCCGTCCTGTCAGTCGATGAGAGTGGCGATGGTGACACCTCTGGAGGCGGATCCAGCGTCTTTGCTACCCCTCCCCCTCGACTCACCATCAACAGACCCTTCCTTTTTGTCGTGTACCATCAGACCAGCGGCGGGGTGCTCCAGATGGGCCGCCTGCTCGATCCCACCAAGAAATAAAAGAGCTGACACAGCAATTTAAAGTCATCTAGTGTCCCGCACTACCAAAGTGTCCAGCCTGTGTGCTCTGCATGTTTCTGCTGGTTCAATACAGACGCTACCCTACTTATGAACACTGCCGTTAGCAATATTTGACTGCCGTGTTCATTCAAATCTTATTCACTCCTTTGTGCTCCTTCAATGTAGTACGTTTTGAAATCTATTCTGCCAAATCCACCCCGGCCATCCCCCCCAGTGTCACTTTGGTTTGGTTTCTGTGTCAAGGAACAATGATGCAGAGAAAGAGCATGACAGAACAGATGCTAAGGCAATGGTGTCCCAAGTGTGGCCCGCGATGCATTCTAAAAATACAGTTTAACAAGAAAAAAAAAAAAATACAGCAACAGTAGGAAGGAAAAAATTGGTAATTTTTACCAGATTAAAATCTAAACATTAAAAAAATCTTTAGAGAATAACGTGCCAATGTTAGCAGAAAAAAATAGTCATTCTTGTAGCATAACATTGAAATATTAAAAAATAATTTAAAAAAAAGTCGTAATATTATGTCAAAACAATGAATAAAGTTGTAATTTTTTCGAAAATTAGGTTGCGGAAAAAGTTACAATGAGAAGAATAATCCGGGAATAAAGGCAAAATATTATGGTCATAATTACGAGCAGAAAATTTCCAAGAAGAAAGTGGAAGTACTTGGAACATTAAAAAAAAAAAAACTAATTTGATGAGAATAAAGTCAAAATATTTAGAGAAAAAACTCATATTCTAATGAGAGAAAAAGTTGCAATTTTATGAGAATAAAGTTGTAATATGAGGAAAGCTTTACTAGCATAGAGTTGAAATAGTAAAGAAAAAATGTTATTTCATAAAGTCGTAATGTTATGAGAAACAAACAAAACAAATTGATGTTTTTGGAAAATTAGTTTGGGGAAAAAGTTATATTACGGGAATAAAGTCATAATTTTACAAGAAGAACATTTACAAAGATTATTTAAGAAGAAAGACAAAATATCTAAAAATAAAAAAGGGGGAAAAAAAGACCAAAGTTCATACAATGAATGCGCTTTTCCATCTATATTACAAAGCTAAGCAGTTTTTTTTTCTTGAAATATAACTTCTTAGCATATCTACGTGTGTTGTTTACAAAATATCAAAATGGTACTTGGAGCCTTTCTCAGAAAAAGTTTGGACACCCCTTTGCCTAATAGTGCAGGAAAACCAATTATATAAAATAGCAAATAACAACTTACCAACAGTTCAAAATACAAACAGCCTTCGGGAATGTAACTAGTTTGTAGTTGACTAACATCTTTAGTGAGCATTTTATTAGGAACATGTATGATCTATAAGCATCACTTCTGCATGAGTTGACCTTTCACCTGTTGTAACTGATGAATATTGTGCTTGTTGAGTGTGATGTTTGTCCACACGGACCTTTTTACCTAAATGATTAATGGCAGCACAACATGTGTCAACACTGACAAGGCTCATTTAAAGGAATGTAACAATAATATCAATCAGGCCGCTGCAGCAAAAAAGGATGTAACGGTGTCAAGTCATTGGACTTTAATAAAATTGTGTCAAATCAAGTGTCAGTTAAGTTCCCTCTGCTTGAAAGACAACAGCAAGCTCATGTTAGGTAGTTGTGTTTTTCTTGACACAAATGAACAAATATGTCAGCAATCTGGACTTCCAACAAAGTGGCCCAGCTATGCAGCATGATAAAATAATAAAAAATATTGTTTAGACACAATAGCAGCACAATAGTTTGTCTCAGAATGTCACAGAATAACCAAATTGTTCTCTGGATGATAAATACACTAACCACCACTGAAAACACTGAGACGTTTACCTGACCAATCAAATTGGAGATTAACACCCCCCACCTTTCTCTGACTCCTGATTGGATGAAGGCTGATGTCAATCCTGTCATCGGCATCCTGATTGTACGTTGAAAGAGTTGGACTTCCTGTTGAGCCAAAACCAAACAAAGTGTGGACTTTAATACAAGCAAGTCAACTTTCATCAAATCTAAAAGGGCGCTTCTCCAACTAAAGGTGTACACTTGTCTTAAATGCGCTTCAGAACCTCTTAAAGTCACATGTTCACCATGTCTTTGTCAATCGTGTGGGAGAAAGTATGAAAATGTAACAAATGAATGTAATCAACTGTCTGAATGAATTGTTCACATGGGGTTTCATTTTCATTCAACAAAACTCACATCAACAACTTCCTGGATTTGCTGTCCTCCAGTGCAGTGCTGTGCTCGTCTATGGATTTACTGCGCTGGTACAAGAAGCTGTTCCTGTGATCTCCAGAATCTATCTTAATGCTGCTGTTGTCTCTCTGGTCCAACGCACTGGTCCTGGGTTTTCTTTGGCCTAAGGTATTTGTCCTTCTGTCCAAGGCACTTACTCTTTGGACCATGGTCATAGTTTTGTGTTCAATAGGACTGTTTCCGTGGTCTACATTACTGGTTCTCTGATCCGTCATGTAATTCCAGTGGTCCTTGTTAATGGTCCTGTCCTCTCTCTGGTCTAAGGTGGTAGTTGTTTGGCCGTCGGAAGCAGCCATGTCAGGGAGGGTGGTGGAGTTGCTGCAGATCAGCACTGGCCTGTATGAGGTGGACGGAGATTTGAAGTGGGTAGTTCTTGAAAAATCATCTGGTTTCAAGAAGTGATATATGATTAAGAAAGAGAATGATGGTTATTCTTGACTGACAAGATACTGAAGCAGGTCTGTAATTGAAGAAGATACCTTTGCTGTGTAACGAGGAGGAATTCCGACTCCCAGAAGAACCACTTAACGCTTTCCTACCACTAAAACATTAAGAGAACATGGAATAGGATTAATGCACAAAAGAAGGTTTAAAGGAACCTCGAGAACCCTGACGTCATGTGCACTGACCCCAGGACCATCCTGAGACCATAGTCCTTAGATCACGCAAGAACTGCTCTGGCACCACCCTGGACCATTCAAACACCACTCTTACGCTTTTTTCCTCTGTGGCTGAGAGCTGCTTCACATTAGGTTTTTAGAGCTTTTGTTTTCTTCAATATGACTTGTTTTTTATTGTAAACATGAGCCAAATTTCAGACTTTTCCCGTCCAGTTACACAAATGTCCAAAAACATTTAGCTCTGTCGAACACGACGTCTGTCAAACAATGAATGATATGGTTTCGATATGCTGTTCATTCACACATTTTTTAATACAGTGGAATCCCGGTTAGCATGGTTTGCAGTTCCCGCTAACGTCGAGAATTTATGCTTTGCTTTGAGTACATTTGCCCATTTGCCCAATACGGCACACATCTTGTTGTGTTATTAATGCACTGTCCAACTCTCTGTATTTTTATCACAAAACGTCCTTAGCTTCTCACATGAAGCTGGCTTGCTTACAAAATGGCAACCGGAAACAGCAGTCAGCTATGTAGCCCGTCTATGATCTTGTCATCTCAACAAGGCTAAAATAAAACATGCTTTTATAGTTTTACATGCATAAAACAATTCTGAATGCATATAAATGACGAATAAAAGGGATTAATGAACATTTGCCCTGCCATGCTCCACCGAAAGACTGAGCAGATCGTTCCTCCCCCACACAATGCGGCTTTTCAACACAACACAGGGGGAGCATTAAAACACACACAGGACTGGACTTTTTACCGTGTTATGTATTATTATTATGTATTGTTATTATTTATTATTGCACTACAAATTTGATGTGATCTGTTCCATATTATTTATTTATTTATTTACTCTTGTTATGGTTTTCTGTTTTCTTGTTTTTCTTATGTCTCATGTCTTGCCTTGGTTGTTTTATTTTGTGATTAAGTACTTTCTGTGGCTCCATTTTGAGTTAATGAGGTGAGAAACACTATTGAATTCAAGAAATAACTCATGGCAAAACAGGAAGGTGTTGCCTGTGTGGTGTCTCACTGCCACATCGAGTCTTTGGAACACACACATCAAGAATCATCTCGTCAGTGAAGGTAAAAGTAACCTTAAATGTTAATTTACCCTTTTCATTCATCATTTATATGTATCTATATGCATTTGGAATGAATTGTTTACTGCATGTAAAACTTTAATTGTAAAACCATAGAAACGGGTTTTGTGTGAACATTTTTGGCTTTCTGGAACGGATTAATTGGATATACATTATTTCTTATGGGAAAAATTGATTCAGTTAGCGTCCATTTCGGTTAGAGTTGGAACTGAAGTTGGAACTAGCTTAGCTACCGTGCAGGAAACTCAATGCTTTTCATAAATTAATTGCGTGGCTCACACAAATCTCCCTTTTGTTATTTCCTGATTTCCTGGCGCAACCACTGAGACGTAATGCCAGGACTCCCCTGGACAATGGCAAGTGAAACTGGTGTTGTGTCAGTTTTCAACTCCAGCCCTGAAGTAAATCAGAACCAGCATCACAGTTCACTACAGTGGTAAAGGTTAGCTGAGCTCATTCTGAGAAGAAAAACAGTCCATTGCAGAAAGAATTAAGCCTTACAGAGGTTGTTGCGATGCGTCAGGTTTGCAGACGGTCGGTTGACTGCTGAGAGAACGACTCCGTGACAGTTTGACCCTCCTCGTTTCTTTGCCTTAATCATACAGGAACATTAATTAGCAAAAAATAATTTCACGTCGTGTGTGCGGTTCTAAAAGGTTGTCTGTGTTCAGTCTTACCGGATGAGGACACCGACAAGGACAATGACTTGGACTTGGTCGTAGACAGACTGGGATTTCGGTCGCTTCCTGTTACAAACAAAGACATTTACAAACAACAATGAACTCTCAGATGAACGAGTAAATGAATTGCTTGTTTTGCCAACTGCAAACTTTGACAAAAAAGAAATCAGTGTTCTCACGTCGCCTCTCTGATTGTTTGATAGAGTTAGGTTTTGCTTCGCTCTGCTGGTGTTCCAGTTGCTCCTAGTAAAATGAAACAGGACAGTAAGTAGATCAGCCTGAAAGTGGCGTGGCACTTTAACACCCACCATCTCCAGCAGCAGTGTCTCTTCTGTTTCTTTCTTCTGGTCCAACACATCATTGTCCTTCCTCCTCTGAAACTGCCACAAGACACAACATGAGGAGACAAATCCTACTTTCAGCTATATAACATTCATATAAGCTGCTTACAGGTTCTGTGAGGTCCATTTTGTCTAGGTCCAACACAACCTGAAAAGGAGAGCAGGAAACTGGGTCATGCTCAGGTCCAAATTCAATTTATTTTTAAAGCACCAAGTGAGAACAGAAGTGATTCTTTTCATGAGCAGAACTAGAGATGAGCGAGTACAGCTTTATCTGTATCTATTCACCCATCTAAATGATATGTATCTGTACTCAGAGTGGGTGGGGTTTAACCGGAAATAGCTGGGGCTTAAATCGGTACATTATTTTAAGTCTGAAATTGACATGAATTGATCAGAAGTTGCTATATTTATTGTTTATTACTCAGCTATATGTGTATGTGTGTAAGTGAGCTGTAAGACTCTTATTTCATTACTTTTTTATGATCTGTGTGAAGTTGGTGAGTCATGCAAACATCCAGTGATGGCAAACAGGGAAATAATCTGTCAACCTTGTTCACTGTAGTTTTCTCAAAAGCACCATGTGTGTTCAGTACTATGAGCAAATTTTCCAAGTGAATTTATATCACCAGCCAAATTAGAAGCAAGCAGACAAAAAAAAACACCAGCACTGACCAACGCAACATGAGCCGTTTACAGCTCTGTCTTGCCAAGTGCACCGCGTACGTAACAAAACAAGTATACCAAGTAACTTTAGATACGAGCTGAGCTGAGGAAAACCTAAAAAAAAAACAGTCTGGAGTGGATGCATTGACCAACGCAACACGAGCCGTTTTCAACTCTGTCTTTCCAACTGCACCGCGTACGTGAGCAAGGCACGGCTCCTCTCTGACTGCAGCCTGCAGCAAGTCTGTCTAGGGAGGGGCAGTCGCTGTGCGATGTGGATTTTCCTTCATCACAATTACAGATAATGACGAGCTGTACTCGTTTCATGCTCGTACACGGCAAAAATGCATTATCCGTAATGGATACTCATCTAAAACGAGTATCCAGCTCATCCCTAAGCAGAACTTTTCGGAGAACACACCTTTTACACCATCAAGCACATTGTGACTAACAGTAGTTAACCTTAAATGGAACCTGCCACCCCATCCTGAACACCATAAGCACTAAATGGATGGATGGCTCACCTTGTGAATGGCTGTGACCACGTCTTTGTCCTTCTCTGTACAGAGGAGCTTCTGGACACAAAAATCCAGCTGCAGAAACAGCTGCTTGTCGGCCGGCAGGCGTAGCGATGACCGCAGCCTGGGCAGCATCTGACAGAGTTTGTACCTGTTGGAAACCCAGCAGAAGAAAAATCAGTGTCACGCTGGTACATAGGGGTTTGCAGTGGTGGACTACCTGACGTTGGCCACAGGATCATGGACCAGTTCTAGTGCTGGGATTAGGAAGTGTCGGTTGAAGTACTTCCTGGAAAAAATCTCACTGGCCTTTTCACAGACATCAAGAAACCGTAGACGATTCCAGTAACTCCGCCCCCGAGCCAGAGCTGAAGAAACACAGTCAGCGCATCTTGTGGTCACGTAACATGTTCAACTTGAGGTCTTTCAATGAGGGTAGGATGAGTATGGACCAAAAACAAGCTGAAATACTGTCACCATGTGACATAACACAAAACATGAGAGGAAAGCACCAGAGACCTCTGACCTTGGATCAGCCACTCCATCATCTTGCGACGGTGTTCCTGTTTGCGGTTATAGCGAAGGAATGTGCAGAACATCCGAGCAGCCTCTCTCTGCACTGGCAACACCTTCTGCAACCACAGCAGACATTAGTCGTAACATCTGCTGTCCTTCACTTGAGTGTGTCGACTTGGTTGAGTCAGCTGACGTTGCTAGTGAGGATGACAAAGATGCGAGGAGACAGACTCTGGTGCAGCGGCTCTCCAGGGAGTAGTTTAGCCAGAATGCTGTAACGCTGCAACAGCTTCTCATGCAGCCTCCAACGCAGAGAACCTCCAACCTTTTGCTCGGCCAACAGCAGAGCTGACAGCAGTTCGGAAGACTGGAAGGAACCCTGGAGGAACCCCAGTAAACTCTGTGCAATCTGTCTTTACATTCCAAAGAGGAAATGCTCTTGTTAGTTTTCTGACCTTTTTGTCTTGTGTCAGTTTCTCTCCTCTGAACAGAACCACCTCCAGAGTTTCCTCCAAGTGATTCATCAGAGCATCCAACACCTCAACAACAAAATCAACAAGAGTAGAAATAAAAAAGGAAGATTTATGTTGGGAAGGTTAGGAAAAAGTTTTTGAAACTGTGTGTTATTGGTCGAGGGACCTCTGACCTCCAGAGCGTCATCCTTCAACAGAATCAGAAGCTCTTTGTGAACCAGAGCAACATTCGAACTGAGCAACTTCACCACCTGACAAAAGGAAATGAACAAAGCTTTTATAGTTTTGAAAGGACACTTGAGCCTCAAAGAAGAAAGCTTTGATGTTGTTCATCTTTGAAAGCATAAAATGAGAGGATATGGCTGTTTTTCCTTAAATCTGACCTGATGAAAACTGGCAGCTGCGCTTCTCCGGACGCTGACTTCGGGATCGCAACAAAGACTTGAAAATGACAGGTACAAGTCGGACAGGAAGTGGGTGGAGTCAGCAAATGCCAACATGGTCTGAAGAGACAATCGTTACAGTCAGTGTCCCCCAGCTTCTGCATTGTTTGTTGTGTGGTGTGTTTTTTGTTGTATCTGCTCACCGGCAGGTTGTAGCAGCAGTTGCACCGGATCAGCGTTGTCTGGTCATCAATGTTTTCGTTTCTTTCAGTGTTGAGACCAATAACACACAGCGACTTGAATGTCTGCAGTAAGTGGACCTTCTGCTCGTCTGACAGACAACCTGAAAATGGTGGCGACTTTAGGACTTATGGACTGGAGCAGGGGCAGTTGTTCCGTGTCGTGACAAGCACACAGACTGCCAACACTTACGAAAGACGCTTTCTAAAAGGCCATCTTTAAAAATATTAAAAACTTTTGTTGGATTCTAACTGAAAGATCAGAGAGAGACAGATTGGATTCTCACCTGCAAGTTGACTGCAGATTTTTCCAAACTGGAATGACAAAGATGCCATGATGGCGTCACCTGCCTGGAACACCGACATCACCAAGGGAACCACAACACGAAGTCTGTTCTCTGAGGAGGAGGCACTTATTAATAAGTGGTAGCATTCAATGTACCTCCACTACCTGTCACTCACCGCTGTCAATCTTCTCCATCAGGTTGATGATAGCGTCCAACGCTGCAAGACGGACGCCGCTGTGCCCATCTCTCGCCAAGTCAACCAAGTCAGGCAGCAGCTCTCTGCTGGTCTCGTCCACACTGGACAAAGGAGACACACAACGTCATCAAGGTGTGTGTGCTTGATTTTTTTCTTTCTTTCTTGAAATAATAATAAATGATAAAATATTGACCCTGACGCCATGGCAATGCTCTCCAACTGGCGGCACATGCATGCTCGAACCTCAAATTCTGGATCCTGACACAAAGAACGAGCCAATGGCATAAGCTCTTTCTTCACGCTGAAAAAAGAGAAGAAGTCTTAAATAGACACACCACGTCTCCTGTGCATACTCGGGCTCAAACCAGGGTCTACCAAATGAGTCGAGAGAGTTTGGCACTGAGTTGTCAACTCCATGTCCAGTGTGACTCTTAAGGTTTACCAACATATTGCACCGCGATAGATAAATATTTACGTGTGAGAATCCAGTTTACAGAAGACTTTGCCCAAAATGCGACAGCGGGCCAGACGAGTTTGAAGAGAATGTGAAGGCAGAGATTGGAAGACAAGAGGTCTCAGCACCTGTCGAAATAAACAAAAAAATACAAAAAAGATCATGAGGAGACAAAGCTTTGACTCCACTGAGGCAGGACTCTGAATGAATGAATCGAAGTATCATATCTATAGACAAGTCATGAGCAAACTACTGGTCCATACTGGTACCTCCTGTTTGATTGTCTCCTTTGGTAAAACGTCCATGGCACACAACAGAGTCTCCAGCCAGGCGTTACTCACCACTGTCCACAAAAGATAACAACATCAGCGCCCAAAGGTGGTCTTACCTGCAGGCCTTAAGTTTAGGGCTTGTACCTGCATCTCGGTGGTTCAGGTGGAGCAGGACCGTCTTCAGTATGGAATAAGTGTGTGTGTGGATCAGGACGATGTCATCCTGCAGGATGGTCAAAAATGACACTGCAGCTGCCAGTTGGATTTCAGCTCCAGCTCCACCAAGGACCTCCTGAGTTGGGCAGAATAAAAGCTCACGTTCCACATCCCATCCTGTCTATCATTACAGTGAAGGCAAAAGAGACGTGATCGTACAAACGTACCCGAACCTTTGGTACGACCCAATGGAACGTCTCTGCTGGATTCTGACGGATCAGACTTGGCAGGTTAGCGATGACACTTGCTCTCTGTACCTCCTGACCCGCACTAAAATATAGAAAACATAGAATGAAGAAAGCTTTGGTTCTACAATGTGTAGTGTGGTGGATCCACAACTGACAGGTAGTAGCATCCATCAGTCCATTTTCAGGTGGCGGGACTCATGAGTGCTCACCGAGAGTCACGCAGACTCACCTCCACAAGTCTGGACTGTTTTGGACTCACCTTGACTCATGTGTTTTCACGTGGAGTCTCACCTGAGGAGGTAGACGGCTCTGTCGATATCGTTGAGGTTTTCGTCCACCGTCAGCTGACTGATTTCCTCTGGAGTCTGACAGAGAAGAGAAGAAGAAACTATGGAGTTGAGTTTTAGCTGAGTAGCAAAGACCAGCAATTAACGCCAGCGGTGTTAATTTTGAATAATTTTCATCATAATTTTTGTCAATGTAACAATCCTGAAAAGGGGAAAGATATGAATGAGGATGACCGGACACGATGTCTCCCTCTGGCAGCCTCATCCAGAATGTTTTAATTATTTCACAGGTGAACTTATACAGCAACAAACAAACAACAAACAAATTAATAAAACAACAAATAGTGTCTCTTTTTACATTATTGTACTTAAATGACAAAACTTTCTTCTGAAGTACACAATTTCCATACAAAATACTTGCATGTTATTGTTAACATATTATCAGACATATTATCAGGTCTTAACAAACAAACAAAAAGACAACTACACAGGTTCGTGCTAAACTCCTCCCGAGCGCCATTACTGCTCCCACAGACGGCAGCCTGGTAGATTACACTGCTATGTAGCACCTAAAAGGTGGTTCTAAACTTCGTTTTAAAAGTTTCTTAAATGCCCCAAACATGCTCAAGATGTTCACATATTGCAGCACTGTATCTAATAAATCTAACTGACCATGACATACCTGAAAAGGGGAAAGATATGAATGAGGATGACAGTAGACGGTGTCTCCCTATGGCAGCCTCATCAAGAATGGAGCACCTCGGCCAGGAGCTCCCCCTTTCGGCCCTTACAGACGTAACCAATCGATCCCAGATGAACTGATTACAAGTACATTTTTAACCATGCTAACACATTTTACACATTTTAAATTGTTATAAACCCTTTACACTGTTTATGCAACTTCCATAGATTAATATTACAACAAGGCTGACCTATTATTTAATGAATTAATTATTCAATTTTTAAACCAGCACTTCTCAATACAAACAAACAATCAATCTATCTCCCCTGCAAAATTTTATGTTGTCCCGACATCACAACCTTTGTGAACCAAGGGGTCTAATTGGTTGTCTCAGTAAATTATTTTTTTTCTTTAGTTTATTTTAGGACAGTACTACCTAAATGAATTATGGGAGCCACTAAAACTCCACTAAACATCAAGCAGTATCACTATGACTAGGAAGAGCTGAAGGCACTTAATATCCCTGCATGAGAATGGGCTGGTAAACTAGATATGGACTCGTCCACCCACTAACTGAGTGGAAGTCTTGACATGGTATCTGCTGGGACTGGTAGAAACTGTCATTCACTGCACTGTAGCATGCTGGGGTTCCAAGTTGGTCATAAGTGAAGATTTTAGGAGCCCGCCTGTTTCTCTTTGGTAAGTCATATCTTTCAATCCTGTCACTTTCTGGTGAGTAATGGTGTAAAGGGATCTCATTCTGGCCCATCTCATTTGGCTGTACATCCGAGTTCTGAACATTATCATGCTGTGGCAAATGCTCCTGCCGAGTCTCAGACCTGTTTGGGCTTGTCCAAGTGATGTCCTCACCAGCTTCCTTGTCCAAATTTAGCACTGGTAGCTCCTGATCATTGTCCTCTTGAATCCCAATCATCTCACTGGTCTCATCAACCAGAGGTTCTTGGGGCAGCAGGACAGGTTTGTAAAAGAATCCACATTCATCCTCATCGTCTTCCTCCTCCTGATTTGTACTTTGTGTGGTTGTCTCTGTCATGTCCTTCTTTTGTCTAGGTGCTGTCTTCATCTGGGTTTCCAAAGGTAAGTAGTCACATGGTAACAATAAATTACGATGAAGGATTCGTGACCGTCCTCTTCCACGTTCAGGTTTAACTTCATAGACTGGAATGTCCTTCCCAACGTGGCGGGTCACAACATGGATGTCCTCCTCCCAGTGATTACGAAGCTTACCAGTGCCACCCCTGGGTGTTAGATTCCTGACAAGGACGCGATCCCCGGGATGCAGCAATAAGCTTCTAGCCTTTCCATTGTAATGTCTTTTTCCTCTCTCTGTTGACTTTTTTTCATTTTTCTGGACAATTTCATATGCCTCCTGCATCTGGTGCTTCCATTTCTTCATGTAATCTTGCTGGTCAGCTTTCCCAGTCTCAGAGGTCAGACCGAACAGGAGATCAACAGGTAACCTTGGTGACCTTCCAAAGAGCAGGTAAAAGGGGGAAAAACCTGTCACTTCACTTTTTGTGCAGTTATAGGCATAGATTAACTTGTTTAGGGAGTCTTTCCAATTTGTTTTCTGTTTGTCAGTAAGAGTCTTTAACATCTGTATCAATGTACGATTGAATCGTTCGACTTGCCCATTTCCTTGGGGATGGTATGGGGTTGTTCGTGAGCCGAGAACACCACAGTTCCTCTTCAGCTCAGCAAAAAGCTGGTTCTCAAATTCTCCACCTTGATCGTGGTGTGTTCGTGCAGGGAGTCCGAACTTAAGGGCATAATCACTGAACATTCGATCAGCGACTGTCTTGGAAGACTTGGAGGTGGTAGCATAAGCCTGTGCAAAGCGACTGAAGTCATCTACAATGACCAGTATGTATTCATATCCACCTTTGCATTTGTCTAAGTTGAGAAAATTGATCGAGACTAGTTCAAATGGCTGAGTAGTTGTAATACTGGTCATAGGTGCTCTTTGTTCTTTACATGGAGCTTTTTGTTTCAGACAAGTACATGTTCTGGCTACATAATGTTCAATTTCTTTTTGCATGTATGGCCAAAAGAATCTATCTCTGATCAATGATGTAGTTCGATCAATACCTTGATGGCCCATCTCATCATGCAACTCTTTCAGGACAGTGGACTTGTAGATCTCAGGTAGCACAAGCTGTGTTTTGTTGGCAGTCTTTCTGTGAAGAACTCCATTTTCATCAATGTGAAGCCTGTCCCATTCACGCAACAGACTCTTACTCTGCATACTGAAAGCACCAAGTCCAGGCCCTGATGGCTTAAAGTCTTTCACTTTGCATTGCATTACTGGACCAATGTCCTTGTCGTTTTGTTGTGCTTGCGCAATTTCTGCAGCTGACACGGTTTTGTATGTCCCTTCACTCACTGCTGTGCAACAGAAAGGAATAAATACTGGACAAATCCACGATGAGCTGGAGTCTTGGGTCTCAACAGCTTGAGTTGTTACTGCAACAGTCTGGTGTCAGTTCCTCAGTACACTGTTCCATAATTTCCTCAATATTCAAGGGCATGCGTGACAAGCTGTCTGCATCAATGTTTTCTTTACCTGGACGATATCGGATATTAAAGTGAAAGTCTGCAAGCTCTGCCACCCATCGGTATCCTGTTGCATTCAACTTAGCACTTGACATGACATAAGTAAGTGGATTGTTGTCACTAAAAACAGTGAAGTGGGTGTGTAATACAAATCTCTACATTTTTCTGTAACGGCCCACTTTAAAGCAAGGAACTCTAATTTTCCCGAATGGAGATGGTAATTTTGTTCAGCAACAGTCAATGTTCGAGAGCCGTAAGCTATCACACGCAGGATGCCATCTTGTCGTTGATAAAGGGCGGCTCCGAGACCTTGATTTGAGGCATCTGTGTGGAGAATAAATGGTTTCGAAAAGTCTGGGAACCCAAGAATGGGTGGTTCAACAAGACAATCTATTAAACGCTCTGGAATGTGTTGATGAGTGTCTGTCCACACAGTTGGTTTATGTGATGGTACTCCTCTTCTTTTTCCTTTAGCTGGTCTTATCTTGTGTGTCTTTCGTGTCGCATTGTCATCATCAGTTGTATCTTTCAATAAGTCATAAAGTGGTCCTGCAATATGGGAAACATTCTGAATGTACTGCCTGTAGTAGCTCAGTAAGCCCATAACAGTGCGCAACTCTCCTACATTACTTCTTGTCTTTCAAAGCTCTGACAGCAATGGTATCAGCCGGGTCAATTTTGCTACCTTCAGCTGAAACAATTCTTCCCAAATAGCGAATCTCCCGTTTGAATAATTCACATTTGCTAGGCTTTAGTTTTATCCCGTGTTTTCTCAGCAAGTGAAGTACTTTTCTGACAAGATTCACATGATCCTCAAACGACTGACTGTAAACAAGGGTATCATCTAAATAAGGTACGCAGATGTTGTCTCGCACGTCTTCCAAACACTCCTCCATGCACCGTTGGAAGGCGGCTGGGGCGTTCATCAACCCAAATGGTATCCTTATCCACTCGTAGAGGCCCCACGGGGTCACAAATGCTGTCAGAGGCTGGCTTTTCTCATCCATAAAGCCCTGATGGTAGGCCTTCCCTTGATCTAATAACAAAAACCATGTATTGCCACCAAGACTGTCGAGAATATCTTGGACTCGAGGGATAGGTTGTCTGTCAGGATGTGTCTTCTTATTTAATTCGCGATAATCTATGCAAAGTCGAAGACTACCATCTTTCTTCCTCACACAGACCACCGGTGAGGCATAAGGTGAGTTTGATTTCTTGACCCACCCCTGTGTACTTAGGTTGTGCAAATAATCTTTCATTTCTTTATATAATGGTTTTGGAACAGAGAGGTAAGTGCGTGCCACAGGGTCCATGTCTTTGAGTGAGATGCTCAATTTCAGTTTCTCAATACAGACGATGTCGTCATCTGATTTAGAAAAGGAGGAACATTCATCACGCAGCATGTCCTGCACCACTTGCCTTTCAGGTCCACTCAGATGGCTCAAATCGATTGGAGGATCCCATGGAATACCATCAACATGGTCACTCTGTGCATTAACATGGCTCACTGACATCGGAGTGCAGGTAGGTTTACCTAAAACAGTAGCTGGATACACGGCCTGGACCTGCTGAAGGGTGCCCGCAACAGTTTTTCCTGACAGTTCAACATCATGATCAGTGGGGTTTTGCACATCAAGACTGATGTAAGGAAGGACACCACTTTTGAGCTTCACCACCGTCTCACAGAACTCAAGACCCTCAGGCTATTGGGGATTTACGTCAGGCTCAAATAGGAGTGTCGTGTCCGTTTTTAATGGCTCCGTCTGCACCTTACAGTTAATCTGGACAGAGGTGTGTTTTGGTATAGTGACACGCCCTTTAGTAGTTTTCACAACATAATCAGTTGGCTGCACAGTTGCTACAAGATTGATGAAAGCTGGGACATACTTCTCCTCAAGGCTGGGGAAAGCTGTGCTTATTGCCTCATGTAGTTTTTCTGTTCCTGCACCGTACAGCTGTTCTTTAGTGCGAATGTTCAAAACATGCTCAATGACATTAAAGCCTAAGATGGTAAAAGGCTGTTGCCCTTCATCACGAGCATGGGCACAATAAGGTCTTTAGGGTCAGCACCATCTGCAGCCAATCTGAAAGTGACTTCAATGTAACCTCTATAAGGCATGTCTTCTCCATTGGCAGCTGTGATTCTTAAATCATCTGGTGCATCAAGCAACTCAGAGACATCCCCTAGCTTCTCATTTGGCAAATGCTCATTTTTCCACTTCTCATCAATAATACATACTTGGGAGCCACTGTCCCATAATGCTTCTGTTTTGCGACCTTGTATGTAGCACTGAACCATGCATCGCTTCCCTACCAGGGCAACAAGTCGGGACTGTCTGACCACACCGGGAAAGAGGACAGACTTTGAGCTTGGATAAGGGTGTTGTTTTACTTGATGGGGTGGATGCTGCTTGCATTGTTTTTTATGTTTTGGCCATTGTGCAGCTTGACAGACTTTAGAGCAGTAAATGTTTCTTTTGCATGATGCACACTGTCGCAGTGTTTCACTTGTACTAGAGACACCACAATGGGAGCAATGCTGTTGGGACACTTCTTCTTCACGGGTTACTCTCGGTCCCGCGAGGGTAACCCTTTTCCATTTAAAGAATCGTCTGCATCTTGTCTGGTAAATCTCAGCTTGCAGCCTGCGAGGTAGTGTTCATCACTGCCACATCTGTAACAATGGGTGCAGTACTCACTTCCATTTTGGTAACAGCCACGGCATTTTCTGAAACGTACATGACTTGTGGCAGGGGGATGGCGTTGTCGGGCAAATCTTTGCTGATACTGGAATGCATAATCTCTTTGTCTTAGCCTTGGGGGAGGCCAGGAGCTTGGCATTGAGTACTGCAATGGGGGGGGGGGGTGCCCTCTTGAGATCCTGGAGAGGACATATACTGGACGTGTGCTGAGCTAGGCTGTCGAATAGACTTCAGTACCAAGGTTTTTCAATACTGCCATGTCAGAGCATATTTAAATTCACTCAGTACGTCAGGCTGTATTGCGGTAACACTGTCTGGGGTTTGATTTCTTTCTTTTTTGTATGTGGGCACTTCATTAGGCTGAACTGCGTGTACCATAGCTGGTCGTTGGTGGGTAAGTAATTTCTTTTTGTTTTGTCTCTCTGCTTCGTTTGCACAGGCAATGTTTCGTTTCTCAAGAAGCAGCTCATCACTTGTTGTCGTTTGTTGCAAGTACGGTTGCAAATCACTCCGAATATTGTCATTTTGCAAGCCTGTCAAGACAGTATGGAGGAACATGTTCTGAACAAGTACTGGATCATATTTTAGACCGGATTCAGCTTCCTGCGAGGCAAACAGAATTTTTTGTCTCAAATCTAAGGCATGAATCAAGAATGCCTGTGGGGTTTCCTTTGCACTCTGAACCTCTGAAGTGAGCTGTTTATACAGTTCAGTTGCGCCCTTCTCTTGGTAGTGGGACCTCAAAGTCCTCCGTAAGGTAGGAAGAGTGAGGTTAATTTTGCCTTCGAGATAACTGCGCAGTTGTAGGCCTGGTGATATTGCCCTAATCACGGCATCCACTATCTCTATCTCAGGGAAGCCCTTACTGATACCTTGCTCGATCTGTTGTTCTAGGCTTGAAAAAGTCAACTTGTCTTTTTGTCCCGGCTCACCTATCTGGCCTGATATTTTAAATTCTCTACTCCACTGCACTGACAGACAGGGTGCAGAGTTTGGTTGTGAATAGGGATTATCTAGTTCGACAACGTTGACATTCTGACCCACTATATTTTTGGACCCATTGTTTTGTTTTTCTGTTGCATTAATGTTAATACTTGTTGTAATCTTTCAATCTCTTTTTTTAGCTGTTCTTCTTCTGAATGAATTTCCTGCTCATTCACACTCTCGGCCTGTATTGCACCTGAGTTAGCATGTTCCAGTGCACTGTTTTCAGCAAAATGTTGCAACTCAACAATTTTGTCTTTTAAACTGAGTACCTCAGACATTCCCTGGTCTTCAAGTTCACTTAACGCCTCTCTCTCTAAATGTCTGGTAATGTGCGAAATAAAAAAAGGTCGGCTTTTACCTGACACCCTCTCAGACAATGCACCAGCAATATTTAGGAAATCACAGATTTCAACCAAGGCGTCTCTGTCCAATGTGTACAGCACACCACCAACTTCTAACTTCAAGTCCTCCAGCTGTGAAGACTCCATCGTAGTTCCTGACCTGTGGACATGTGATGTGGAATGCTCTCCTCGTAGAATCGACAATGCAGCTCTCCTGGCACAGTTGGTTGACCTCAGATAGCGTGCAAGTTTTCTTCTGTGACGACGAACCACCACACGTTATTGTCCACCTGGCTGAAGATGTATTGGGGGGGTTGAATGAACAACGCGGACGTCTATCTGGGACAGCTGGCCCTCGTTTCATTCATCCCAGCGGTGCCTCCAAAATGTAACAACCCTGAAAAGGGGAAAGATATGAATGAGGATGACCGGACACGATGTCTCCCTCTGGCAGCCTCATCCAGAATGTTTTAATTATTTCACAGGTGAACTTATACAGCAACAAACTAACAACAAACAAATTAATAAAACAACAAATAGTGTCTCTTTTTACATTATTGTACTTAAATGACAAAACTTTCTTTTGAAGTACACAATTTCCATACAAAATACTTACATGTTATTGTTAACATATTATCAGACATATTATCAGGTCTTAAAGAGCATATACATGTCTACATGAACAAACAAAAAGACAACTACACAAGTTCGTGCTAAACTCCTCCCGAGCGCCATTACTGCTCCTACAGACGGTAGCCTGCTAGCTTACACTGCTATGTAGCACCCAAAAGGTGGTTCTAAACTTCGTTTTAAAAGTTTCTTAAATGCCCCAAACATGCTCAAGATGTTCACATATTGCAGCACTGTATCTAATAAATCTAACTGACCATGACATACCTGATAAGGGGAAAGATATGAACGAGGATGACCGGAGACGATGTCTCCCTCTGGCAGCCTCATCCAGAATGGGGCACCGCCGCCAGGAGCTCCCCCTTTCGGCCCTTACAGACGTAACCAATCGATCCCAGATGAACTGATTACAAGTACATTTTTAACCATGCTAACACATTTTACACATTTTAAATTGTTATAAACCTTTTACACTGTTTATGCAACTTTCATAGATTAATATTACAACAAGGCTGACCTATTATTTAATTAATTAATTATTACATTTTTAAACCAGCACTTCTCAATACAAACAAACAATCAAACTATCACATCAACAACAATTTTTCCCTGGCGAACGAGACGAGAAATAATTGAGAAAAATTACACACCGTTACGGGGAAGATCCAATCAGGACTACTGTCTTAGTGAAGCAGGGCTGTTAGAGTTTCCACTGCAAAAATGATATTGTATATCTGCAATATTGTAACAAGTTACACGCTGCAATTTGTCTACCCCTGGGAGAAAGAGACATATGCACACATTTCAGGTTCGATGCTATGGACAACACGACACTAAACCATGTGGAGCGATTATTACCCCTAAAAACACAACTCATTTGAAGCGGAAATGTTGTGAAATTGAGTCGACTAAATCTAAATCAATTTGGGTGACTTCAGTATGACTAAAGCTAAAATATATTTTAGGCAAAAAAATATGACTGAAACTAAATTAATAACTTGTCAAAACTGACACTGACCTGAAACCATAAAAGTCCACCTGAGCTTCATTTGGTGGGAAAAAGTTCATTTGGACAGAATCAGATGGAGACACAAATGAGACAAAAAAAAATCAAGATTGTGATCATGTGGTTAGCAAGTCTGCCTCACATCCATCTGGTTCTTGGTTTGAATCTTGGCTCTGTGTGTGTGCTTTACTCAAGGGACTCCAGGGATTGATGGGTGAGCTGGAGCCTA
Organism: Dunckerocampus dactyliophorus; assembly: GCF_027744805.1. Taxonomy (NCBI): domain Eukaryota; kingdom Metazoa; phylum Chordata; class Actinopteri; order Syngnathiformes; family Syngnathidae; genus Dunckerocampus; species Dunckerocampus dactyliophorus. The sequence goes on along the minus strand of NC_072837.1, from coordinate 13,824,632 downwards.
TCCCAGCCGATTTGAGCGCATTCACATCATCCGCACTGATGTAGTGTCCAGTGAAGCTACCGTGCATGTTTGTGTGAGTTTAGGGTACATGCAAACTCCAGAGACGTTCAAACACAGATTTCAACCCAGAACCACCTGACAGATTGCTCATCACATGATAATCGACTGTTCTGCCGTGCTATAATATTCATATCACAATAACCATTAAGAAGAAGAAGAATGAAAAGAATGATGACATCAACACTAACGCTGAGCCATAGTGCGTCACTCTGCGGGTCTCCCTCAACTTCCGGTGCGGGGGCCGCTCTTGAGCCCACACGTCACGTGACCACCATCCTCATCATCCGTCACATCGTGTTGACGCTAACTTAGCGTGTTCCACCTGTGTAACGCTACAAATGTGCTTAAAGAAGAAAGAAGAAAATACCTTCACACTTCTGCGGTTTGGTCTCTCGATGAGCGCGAGCTCATGCACGTGCACGTCCTCCAGCGGTCTGCTTATGAGTCCGGACTGGCAAGCCGTCATGGTTCCGACTGGAGACTAGCTACTTCGTGTGTGAACTGGTCTGAGCGGTTCTCAGTGTCGACCATCCCTGGAGCAACCGGGGGCGGGGGGAGGGAGGGATAGTCACCGTTTCCACGGAGATCCGTGGTCGACGTGACGTCACAATCTTTTTACGCTTCCATCCAGATCCACTTTAAGACTTTGTGGTGAAGCTGATGATGAAGATGACAGCCTGGGGGGGAGAGAGGGGCGCGGTTTGGAGTGGGCTCAAGTCTTGCAAATCTTTGGATCCACCCGGCACGTTTGTAACAGGATGTCACACAGTAGTAGTAATAATAATAATAATAATAGTAATAATAATAATAATAAGTGTTCACTCAAGACGTTTTTTCTTTTTCTATAAAACTTGTTTCAAATGACAAATTGTTACATTTTTGCTTGCTGTTTTGTTTTGATGTTGAGCTGTGGCAGCTGTAAAAATAAAAAATGACATGACACAAGGTTGTCAGTGTCACAGTCAAAATCGTGGGTGTCCAAAGTGTGGCCCCCGGCACATTCTAAAAATCTAATTTAACAAGAAAACTAAAAAAAGGAACTGCAAAATTGGACAAATCTTCAGTAATTTTACAAGAATAAAGTCAAAATATTAAGAGAAAAAAGTTGTCGTGATATGAAGATAAGTAATGTCATTTTTGTACCATGAAGTTGATATATAGAAGAAAAAAGATGTTTTGTTTTTTTAAAAAGTTGTAATATCATGAGAAGCAAACACCATAACGAATAAACTTGTAATTTTTGGAAAATTAGGTTGCGGAAAAATGTATAATGTTACGAAAATAAAGTCAAAATATTAAGATGAACAGTCGTATTCCAAAGAGAAAAAAAGGCACAATTTTATCAGAATAAATTTGTGATATTATGAGGAAAAATAACGGCACTTTAGTAGCATTGAATTGAAATGTGAAAGAAAAAAGACAGTTTTTAAAACATTGTAATATGAGGAACAAAACAATGAATAAAGTTAGGTTGGGCAAAAAAGTTATAATATTATGGGAAGAAAGTCATAATATTACAACAAGATTTTTATGAAGATTATTTAAGAAGAAAGTTAAAATATTTGGAACGCTTTTAAAAACCAACAGCAAAAATGGGAAAAAAAACAGTAAACATTGAAGTTCATACCAATAATACCTACAGTATGGTTATGGTTGTGCTTATGGTCATGATTTCATCTATTTCAAACATGCATACAATTTTACATTGAAATATCACAAAGCTGAGTTGCAGTTTTTTCTTGAAATATACAGTGTACAACTTCTTAGTGTATGTTGCTTTACAAAATATCAAAGTGGCCCTTGCATCCTTTCGTTTTTCACTATTTGGCTCTTGGTGGAAAAAGTTTGGACACCCCTGGTCTAAACAGTTCAACTTGGTTCTGTTGTAAGTAAAACAGAATAAGAACGGAGCTGTTATCTCAAAGACATTTACTGCTTTTTTAATGTGACTTTCCTTGCGTAATGCAATCTGCAGTGGAACTTTCTAGTACAACGTGTGTCTTTATCTCAGCACATCTAAAAATAGCACTGGTGGAAGTCACAATTGTCTTCCACCAATGACCAAGCTGCATATTCCACAATTCATTTTTTCCAAATGTTTTTGTGGTTAAATGTGACAAAAACAATTTGATGATGAAGTATTGTTGTTTTGCAAGCTGAACTAATGTGACTGGCTGAGCACTGGCTGGCTGTAAAGGTCACATGGTACAAGAGCCCATGCTGTAAGATGAGAGGCAGCAGCTTACAGGTCAGCATCCTAAAATAAGAGCAGTCCCTCGCGCAGACGTCCAAACGTGTGGCTGCGGACCGCCTGAAAGGAATTGTTACAAAACTTGGTGAGAACTTTTCATCTTTTTTGTTTGCGAAGATTTGCTGTGTGCACATTGAAGCAATGCAAATCACTTAGTGCACAGGTGACTTTTTAGTGGAGGCAAAACAAACAGCAACAACGACTAACTGGATGAAGTCTGACATGACATCTTCCTTCCTCACCACAGTGACTTTGTAACTTGCATGATCTCCGAGCAATCCATTTGGCTCTGTGCCGCCACTGCAGAGCTCCATGTGGTGATTAGCAGAGAAAATGTCTTCATGTGAGACACAAAATGTTTTCCCTCATTTGAAATGAAACTTGTTGTTTCAGCCTCATCATGGCGGCAGACGGCGTCCCTCACCCGGCCACGCTGGACGATTACTCCCTGTACGGCAACCTGAGTGACGACGAGCTGCTGCAGCTTGCCATCGAGCGCAGTCTGGCCGACGCCCATGCTGACTACGCCCGTGACACACCCCAGAGCCCACAGCTTCCTGACCCAAAGGTCAATAAGACGCGTGACAGCTGCCGAATTTCACCTGAGCAGAAAACTGCCGCCCATTACAGCTCGCCAAACCCTCCCAGCGAAAAGCCTCCTGATGTGTACGTATGTGACCTCTAGTGACCTTTAGTGACGAGACCAACCCAGAAGTACACATAGGGTTGGATGTGTTGGATGTGTTCACATAAAATGGAGGCTTCAACATTTAACATGGAAACATGTTGCCTGCTCATCAGTTCACGCACTGATTGATTAGACATGCCTTGATACATCATGCTCAAAAGTATTGGGACATGGTGTGCTTCTAACTTTGTGAGGACACTTTGGGGAAGACATTTGGACAAAGCAAGTCTACAAAGCACATAGTGAGCCATGAGACCTTCTCTCAGGTCCAGTATCCGTGTGGAACGGACACAGTCCAACATCATGTAGAAAGTGTGGAAGCCGCTCCAGCTGCAAAGCGAAGAACATGTCCCAATATTTTTGTCCAGCCTTACTCTTCTTCTAATTATTTACTCAGAAATCTCAGTGCTCTGATTGGCTGTTATTCTGGTGTGTGTGTGTTGCAGGAAGACCTTTGATGGGACTGTCAGTTGTTTCATGACCGGTTCTGGAAAGAAGATGTTGGCTTATCGAAGGTGTGACGGTACCTTGGTCCACATCGCTCCAGAACTTCAGGAGTACATTTGCGGCTGCACTCGTGACACCTGAGGTCAAATGAGGTCAAACAGCACACTTGCAGCTGATGACTTTTTTTTGGGCAGAGAGGAAGAGCCTTTGTTTCAAGCCATCCGGGTCGGTGATGTGGACCGAGTGAAAGCTCTGATCACATGCTCTGGAAGCAACCTGATGCTGCCCAACAAACCAGGCTGGATGGCCATTCATCAGGCGGCATGGTACGGCCAGGAGGCGTGTCTGAAAATCCTCTTGTCGGGTAAATTGAACAGTATTTCTCCATGTACAACATAGAGGAAAAAGTCATTAAAAAGTATATTTTGTGTCTTTTTAGATGCAGTTGGTGATTATTTTTGCCTCTTTCACAAACAACCAGGTTTATTGGTAAACACATGTTGTCACTCATATACACACACACACACACATATATATATATATATATATATACACACACACTAGGTCCCCAACTTACGAACACAATTGGTTCCAGACAGCCGTTCTTATGTCAAGTTGTTCTTAAGTCGGGGAAAAGGTAATATTACCAATGATATAGGTACTACATGTACGTGTATACATATACAGTATATGTGTATGTATGTAAATATGAGTTTGGATGTAGTAGTAATATTAAACGAGGATAATTAATGAAAAAAACAATAATAAAAATGATATAATAATACGTAATAATAAATGTTATTTACCTTTGAAGAGGAGTGGTCGAGCATACGTCGTTGTGGTGGAGTTGGAGGAGGAGATATTGAAAAAAAGGACAAGTTGTCGTCGTCGTTAGACTCTTCTAAAAGAGGTAGTGTTCTGTGGGTGGTGTAGAATTAAGCAGGCCTATTAACTCTTCATAAACTTTAATCACACGCTCTGTCTGGGTTGTATAATTTAGCTTTCCATTTAGCTTTACACTGTATCTCCCCAGCGTCTAACTCTTCCTCTGTTGGTCCCATTAGCTCTAACGCTGCCTCTGTTGGTCCCATTAGCAGTGTCACAGTGCCCTCTACTGGTCAAGCATGTACAGTAGCAGTATAAATACTGATTGAGCGACTACAAGGCAAAATAAAATAAAATATAGACCAGTCGGCTTGTGTTCGTATCCGTGAATGTTTGCTAGTCGGGTGTTCGTAAGTTGGGGACCTAGTGTATATATATATATATATATATATATATATATCGAGGAAAAGGCTTCTTGAGACGTCATCTGTACTTCTGTGTAGAAGCTTAGGCCTTAAAGGCCTAAGCTACCAGCACTTATTAGTTTGCTGACGAAGCTCTTCGGATGAGGAGCGAAACGTCCGACACCTTCTACACAGAAGTACAGATGACGTCTCAAGAAGCCTTTTCCTCGATGGACAACTCCTGTACGACTGAGAGCCTACACAGACATATATATATATATATATATATATATATATATATATATATACACACACACACACACAGTATACAGACCCTTTCCAAAAAATTTGAATGTCATGGAAAAGTTGTTTAATTTCCATAATTCCATTCAAAAAGTTAAACTTCCATAGATTATAGATTCAGGGCCCACAATTTAAACGATTTCAAGTGTTTATTTTTACGTAATTTGGGCTTGCAGCTCATAAAACCCACGAAAACAGGAATTCAAAAAATTAGAATACTGTGAAGAAATCACCATTTACTTCTCAGTTTTTGCAGGAAAAAAAGAGAAAGAAATTAGAATCACATCAAATCAATCAAAATATGGTACTTTCAAAACGATATGTCAATCTTCAATACTTGGTTGGGAATCCCTTTGCCTTAATCACTGCCTCGATGCGATGTGGAATTGAAGCAAATCTGCCTGTTGCATTGCCTGGGAGTTATGGAAGCCCAGATTTCCTTGATGCTTGCTGTCAGCTCTTCTTTGTTGTTGGGTCTGGTGCCCCTCATTTTCCTCTTGAGAATACCCCATAATTCTCAATGGGGTTTAGGTCCGGTGAGTTGGCTGGCCAGTCAAGCACTGTGATGGCATGGGCATCAAACCAGGTTTTGGTGCTTCTGGCGGTATGGGCAGAGGCCAGGTCCTGCTGGAAGATGAAATCTGCATCTCCATACAGATCCACAGCAGAAGGAATCATGAAGTCCTCTAAAACATTCTGGTAGACTGTTGCGGAGACCTTGGATTTAAGAAAGCAGAGTTTACCAACACCTGCACCGGACATTGCACCCCAAATCATGACGGACTGTGGATATTTCACACTGGACCTCAGGCAGCTTGGGTTCTGTTCCTCACCAGTCTTCCTCCAAACCCTTGGACCTTGATTCCCAAATGAAAGGCACACTTTACTTTCATCGGAAAAGAGGACCTTGGACAGTCCAGTCCTTCTTCTCCTTGGCCCAGTGGAGACGCTTCCTACGTTGGCTCAGGTTCAGAAGTGGCTTGACTCGAGGAACCCGACAGTTGTGGCCCATCTCCCGGATGCGTCTGAATGTGGTGGTTTTTGAAGCTGTGACTCCCGCCTCATTCCACTCTTTCTGGATCTCTGCCAGATTCTTGAATCTCCCCTGTTTGATATTCCGCTGAAGCCCACGGTCATCTCTTTTGCTGGTGCATCTTCTCCTGCCACATTTTGCCCTTCCTCTAGACTTTCCATTGATATGCTTGGACACAGCACTCTGTGAACAACCAGCCTCCTTAGCTATGAACTTTTGTGGCTTACCCATCCTATGGAGGGTATCAATGATGGTCTTCTGGCCAGTTGTCATGTCTGCAGTCTTCCCCATATTGAACCCAACTGAGACAATTGAACCAAACTGAAGCAATTTAATGACAACTGGGGAAGCCTGTGCAGGTGATTTGAGTTTAGTAGATGATTAGTGTGTGACACTCAGTTTAAAACATTCATGCCCTGCAAAATTTGGGCTGATTTCTTCACAGTATTCAAATTTTTTGAATTCCTGTTTTCGTGGGTTTAATGAGCTGGAAGCCCAAATTATGTAAAAATAAACAAATAAATACTTGAAATCATTTAAATTGTGGGCCCTGAATCTATAATCTATGAAAGTTTGACTTTTTAAATGGAATTATGGAAATTAAACAACTTTTCCATGACATTCTAATTTTTTGGAAAGGGCCTGTATATAGTTAGGTATGGGTACTGAATTCGCTACTTTTATAGCCACCAGCCGAATTTCGTTGGTACTACCGAGCACCGATTCACCTAAAATCAAAAGGTACCATGTTTCGGTACAAGCAACATAAAATTTACAAGAAAAAGACAGAGAGAGGCCAGAGGGAGGGGGTCAATTCTTATATCAACAAGGTAACAAATTAAAGCTACAGAAGTACATGGATACAGTAAAACCTACCTGTTTAATAAATGTCCGTGTTCTGGAAGAAGAATACGTGACATGACGTCTGGACGTGTAGAAACGACCAAACAGTCGTATTTTAAACAAACCAAACCACCAAAACTTAATTTTTGTATTCACAAATAAATTCAAATAGATTGAAAATCATACGTCTGTAATATGTTAGTCAGTGATAAATATACAACATTAACAGGTTTAGTATTAAAAGTATGTGAGAAAGAAATTCCCAACCAACATCTTTAGTAATACTTTATGTAGTAAAGTATGCCTGGAATGTCCATTACAACAATTTTAGATGTCATTGACATGTAATCCAGCAATTCACTACATAGCAGATAGACCATTTAAATAGTGAACTCAATCTACCACAATTGCGATTTCTTTCTATGGCTCTCAGAAGCACCACAAACACAACACAAGAACCAAAGCAGATGTCATTTAAACACACATTAAAACATTACCCACAACATGAAAGAGCTGTAGAAAGTTATATCATCCAACGTTTGTGTAAAGGGGGCGCACGGTGGCCTAGTGGTTAGCATGTTGGCCACACAGTCAGGAGATCGGGAAGATCTGGGTTCTAATCTCCATTGGGCTTCTCTGTGTGGAGTTAGCATGTTCTCCCCGTGCGTGCGTGGGTCTTCTCCGGGTAGTCCAATTTCCTCCCACATTCCAAAAACATGCATGTTAGGTTAATTATAGACTCTAAATTGTCCATCGGTATGAATGTGTGCCCTGCGATTGAATGGCGACCACTCCAGGGTGTACCCCGCCAAGTCAGCTGGGATAGGCTTCAGCATACCCATGACCCTAGTGAAAATAAGCGGCATAGAAGATGGATGGTTCTGCAAGGTAGTAGTGTGTAGCTTCGTCTTCTTCTACACGCAAAGCGATTTAATGACCACAATCAGCCCCTTGCGTTCTTAGTCGTGTAATTCACAGCAAAGAAGTTTGCTTCAGTTTCGTTTGGGATTTGTACTACAGTACTTCAATTTGTAAAGTACTATAACTTACTCTACTCCATCCTCTTGTCCTCATCTGTTTTAAAACTAATTGCTCTCCGTAGAACCCCATCACACACTTTTTCCAGAAGGGAAAAGAATGTAATAGGAGTATGTACAGCTGTGTTTTAGTTTGGGTAAGAGTTTTCATGTTGAAGACATTTCTGAAACTGCGATGTTACAATGCAAATAGATGTATCTTGTTTTACGATATTTATTAAAGTTTTATATCGAGAGATAAATATCTTACATTGAAAAAACGTAATTAAATGAGTAAATTAGCATTTATTACCACATAAACACACACAAAAGTACTGAAAATTGGTACCATTGAGTACTGGGACTGATTTCCAGGTACCGGGTTTTGTTCTGTATCGGTTCAATTGTGAAAGGTACCCATCCCTATATATAGCGTGTATATACTACAAAGCAGTATATGCTGCATATCCTTATGTACACTACACTTAGGAAGCACGGTGGTGCACGGTGGTGTACGTGGTTATCCTTGCCTCACAGAAAGAAGGTTCTGGGTTCGAATCTTGGCTCAGATCTTCTGTGGAGTTTGCATGTTGTCCACATGCTTGTGTGGGTTTCCTCCACTCTGCTTTCCTCCTAGAGTTGAAAAACATGCATGTTAGGTTCATCGGAGACTGTAAACAGGTGTGAATGGTTGGTTGTCTATATGTTCTTCAGCTCAGCCATCATCCTGAACATGCAGATACCATAAAACACCAACATATTGTATCCTTGTATCTTTTTTTACGACTTACCCTGTCAGGGTCATGGGTGAGCTGAAAACTTTGGGCGAGTTGCGGGGTACAACCTGATCTTTCAATCAAACACACATGAAGATGCGAAGAACCATGTAAGGAAGTATCGACATGTTTAAAAGGGGTCCACGGTGAGAGACGTGAGGAAGGATTTCTTGCTTCTTGTGGGTTGAGGTCCAATTTACTGACCTCAAATCAACATTGTTTTTTTTTCTTCTTGTTTGCATGTGTTTGCTTCCCCGGAGGCCATATTGTCCCAGGTTGACCTTTCCAGAACAACAAGCCAGAGGTGTGGACTCAAGTTACACAATTTGGACTCCAGTCAGACTCCCGAGTCACAATTTGGATGACTTTGGACTTGGCTTGACAATATCATGCTTGCAATTCGACTTATACTTTGACATAAGTGACTCAGGACCTGACTTTAGATGATTTGAAAATACTTGAGATTTTCACTGAGTGTGTTGAGTAAAATTTTTCCCGATTCAAAGTATTTAGCTGACGTTATTATACCATTTCAAGCAAGACACCAAATTTTCCCACAAAATCAGCCCCATTGAATGCATCTATTACAGTATATATCTATCTATTAGCGTTCTGTTTGTCCGTCCGTCCATCTTCTTCCGCTTGTCTGAGGTAGGGTCGCGGGGCAGCAGCCTAAGCAGGGAAGCCCAGATTTCCCTCAGTGTCCTCTTGGTGGATCCTGAGGTGTTCCCATGCCAGTTGAGAGACATAGTCTCGCCAATGTTTCCTGGGTCTTCCCCGAGGCCTCCTACTGGTCAGATGTGCCCTGAACACTTCCCCAGGGAAGCGTCCTGGAGGCATCCTGACCAGATCCTGACCTCGTCTGGCTCCTCTCAATGCGGAGGAGCAGCGGTTCTTAGTTTCTCTCGAATTACAGTGCTTCTCACCTTATCTCTAAGGGCGAGCCCAGCCATCCTACGGGGAAAACTCATTTGGGCCACTTGTACCTGTGATCTTGTCCTTTCGGTCACTACGAATGACAAGGTCATGGCATTTTATATGGTACACTTAACAGTGACTTGTAAGGACTCGGAAATTTCAAGCCTATGGCTTTGGACTTGTCTTGACTTGAGATTTGACTTGGATTTGACTCAAGACTTGGCATTAAAGACTTGAGACTAGTGATGCTCCGATTGATCGACCACCAATCAGTATCGGCCCATTTCAGTGAAAAATCACGTAATTGATGATGGCGTATGCACATCACCTGTGGCTAGTACTATTGAAGCCAACAGCGATCCATGCATGCAGTCTAGTGTCTTGACCTAACTATCGTGATCCTCCCAATTTCCTTCACAGTGCGCTGGTTTGCCAAAACAAAAACATCATGTCTGTCGCGTAGAACTTAACTACCAATATGTGCCACAAAAGCTATCTTGCGGGGGTAGCACGTTAAAAAGCTTTAATTTAATGCGGCATTTGAAGAACAAACACTTTATAGAGTATGGTGAGTTTTCGAGGCTCAAACGGCAACAAACGGCTAACGCAGCCATGTGGACACCAGTCCGTATGCGCGTGACAGTCAGAAGGCTAAGCAACTAACCCGAAAATAATAGAATTCATCGGACGAGATGACCAGTCTTTCTCAGCAGTGGAAGACACCTGGTTCCCTGACTGCTCTCTCACTCACCTGAAAGTGAGAGAGCTCCACCAATGTACTCTCACATCCAAAGTATCCTTAAAGAAGGTGTCTCATCCTCTGTAAATTTCACTAGTGATATATGTTCTCTTCAGAAAGTAAGTCAAATAGGTTTTTGTCTAGATTAAGGTGATTTAATTGTTCATATAGCCAATAGCGCTTTTCATAAATAAATAGAAAAATGTATAATTAATCTGTGTCATCAGTATTGGCCGATTTCAATCCTGGATGATTGGTATCGGAATTGGCAGCATAAAACCCTGATTGGAGCATCCCTACTTGAGATTTACTTGAGATTTGCAAAACGCTGACTTTCTCCCACCTCTGCGTTAAGCTAACATGCGAGTGTTAGCATAGCAAGGAAAAACATGAGTCATGTTTTCTGAATTGAGACTCTTTTTTTTGTTTTTACTTTCATGACCAACCGGTGACTACATTGGCGTACTCAGCCCAGCGGGGGATGGTCAACAAACGCACGGAGCGCGGTGAGACGGCGCTGCTGGTGGCCGTTGGCAGGGAGCATCATCAATGTGCTCAATTTCTGTTGGAGAATGGAGCTGACCCCGATATGGCCAACCAGGATCACGAGACTCCACTGTATAAAGGTACCCACACTGTGTAGCATCCCAAAGGCGACAAGTGAGAAGACAATTGTGTCTAGTTGTGTAGTTTTTGGTGATTCTGTCTTGATCTGCAGCCTGCGAGAGGAACAACCCTGCACTGGTGGCGCTGCTGCTCAATCATGGCGCAGCGATCAACACTCAGTGCTTTCAGGGCTGGACGGCCATTCAGGAGGCCGCCTGCCGCAACAACGTGGAGATCTGCGAGATGCTTCTGAGGGGAGGAGCCAAACACAATCTGAGTAATATTTACGGGATCACACCTTTGTTCACGGCTGCTCAGAGCGGACAAGTGGACTCGCTGCGCCTCCTGGTCAAGCACGGTGAGTCACATTCTCACTTTGAACCTCGAAAAGGATCGGGCGGAAGTGAAGAAACAGTTTGTAACAGCAGTGATCCCCTTTGACCCCTGATCCCTGCTGCATTTCAGGTGCAGACATTAACAGTCAAGCTGCCGATGGAGCGACGGCTCTTTACGAGGCTTCTAAAAACGTACATGTGGAAATTGTGAAGTTCCTCCTTTCCCAGAAAGCAGATGCGAACAAAGCAGGAAAAACGGGACTGCTGCCGCTTCACGTCGCCACACAGAAGGGAAGTGACAGGTAGGCGTTTTTACACTTTTCATCATCATCAGTTTGAATACAGAACAGGACCTCCGAACAAGCGAACATTGTGAAAAAGCAACGTCCTGTTTTCTTTTCCAGCATCGTGTCCATGTTGATCCCAGCCACCAGCAAGGCGAGAGTCCGCCGCTGCGGTATCAGTCCGCTTCACGTCGCCGCCGAGTACAATCGTGACGACGTCTTAGAGACTTTGATACAGGCCGGTTTTGATGTCAATGCCCAGCTGTGTGAACAGCGTTCCAATCTGTATGAGGACCGACGGAGCACGCCGCTCTACTTCGCCGTCATCAACAACAATATTGACAACGTTCGCTTACTGCTGGGGTCTGGTGCTGATCCAAACCTGGATGTGTTCAGGCCGCTCATGGTGGCGGCGAGGCAAGGCTGCATTGAGACAGTCACGCTGCTGGTAGAACATGGAGCTGATGTCAACGCCTGCATCCCCACCCACCCCACCACCTTCCCAGCCATTTACATGTTCTCCATGAAATATCTTCCCATGTTCAAATACCTGCTAGACAACGGAGGCCAGGCCCTATCCTGTTTCCACTGTGTGTATGGGGCCGGACCACACCCACCGCTCCAAACCACCAGGTCCCACAGAGGTCACCTGGACAGCCCTGAGCGAGAGCTGCCAGACAACAGCCTCAGGAGAGGCGTTCAGGTGCTCAGAATGGGAAAACAGATTATCCCTGATTTTCTATCATGCCTGCTAACTACAACTAACCCGACATAGGTGTTGTGGTTGTGAGGCGACTTCAAAACAGAGACTTCGCGCTTTGAGTTTTGCGGTTTCACTCTGACGGTTCTTCAAAAATAAATAAATAAATCATGCAGTTTCGTGGTTCAATATAGGCTATTATTAGTCAAAAATCTGCATATTTAAGTAAGCGTTATGTAACTCACCCTGTTTCGCACCGCACCGGCTTGAACAGAAGACCTTCGTAATGGGAGGCGAGAGCGCTGACCACACGACCAAAAGCCCGGACTGTCGACCGCGTGTTCAGCGCAGCTTTTAAGGCAGAGGGAGTGAGGTTTACCAACGTACACCTGCACAGCCTCACAGGCTACCATCCGTTACAGTTACATATTTTTGCCTAAATTAAGCATTTTCAAGCATAAAAAATGGCTAAATTCACTAAAGTACAAATATAAGGCATTCAGAAGATGCGTTCAAAGACAATGTTAGTGACTGTAATGTTGGGTGTGACTAGGCCTATCATGGTAACAAATTTTGCTGGACGATAATTGTCCTACATATTATTGCAGATAAACGATATTATTATCAACATTATTTTAAGACCATTTTTTCATTAACGTTATCATTATGTTACTGAAAAATAGTCTCAAAATATGGCATAATGATGCAAGTACACGGTGTAAATGAAAACTTTCTAAATCTTTTTTAAACTGTTATTTGTCAATAACATTGTAATTGGAATGTCAAGAGCTTTTAAATAAAATAAATTAAACAAAAAACATTATAAATTAAACAAACATAAAGACAAAAAAAACACAATGAAAATAAAATAGACTGTCAGTGTCTTTTAGCAAAAATTGCGCTTAAATAAAAATCACAATCAGTCACAATATTTATTTTGTTATTGTCTGAATATTGACCAAAAAAACCTGAGGATTAACCCAGAAATACTCTGGAGTTCACCTAGACAGGGTGTGGCGCTCTTATTATGACAGCAGGAAGTGTATTGTCTGTGTTGACAGTGAGCCTCATTCACGAAACGTTCTTACGCACAAATCTGTTCTTAAAGCCTTCTTACGAAGATTTTTGGCATTCATGAAACGTGTTCTTAACTCACAGTTCTTAGATCTAAGAACAAATTCTACGAACACTCAGGAGGACTCTTACGCACAAGCAAAGCTTGCACTTTCAATGCACAATCGCCCACATGATGGATTTTGCAACCTGATCCCAAAAAATGTAGTGCAAATAAAATATCCCAACAGTTATTTATCATCAAAACAACTAAAATATACTCCATCGATAAATATATATTCAAATCCCAATTCATCAAAAAAAAGTAGCTGGCTGGACGTGCGCTGCGCAGAGAGAGAATGTAAAGGGACGATGGAGATTTATTTGCTGAAAGCCACGAATATTTGATGTCCGCTTCAGGCTTCAGGCTTCCCTCTCTGTTCTTGCAGGTGTGCATGATCATCAGAATAACATCTCAATGAAACGTGGTGTGTCTATTGCGCACGTAGCACCCCCAGATAACGACATGCGCCCCCAGCCACGTCTTGAGCCAGAGCACGGGGCTGCTGTATTAATTAGGCAGCGTCTTATCAAATGTAACCACAGAAAAAATAAATTGTCACACACAAACTATGTATTTTTACTTTATTTTTCCATCATGATTGTGTAAATATTTTCTAGAGTTTCCGAAATGGTTTGGTTTCTGATTGATGGCCCACCTCCCGTTTCCTCCAGATCCCTCCGGTGCAGTCCAGTCTTTTTTTTTTGTCTATTTTAAGTCAAAACACTTCTTTTTAACCTCTGCGGTGGTGCGTTTCTCCGTGGAAACGGCATTTATGTTTCCTGCAATGGTGCTCAATGCCGACTCTTTATGGATGGCCTGATGACCGGTGGATACACGTGAAAATAAGGTGGTCTTGTGTTCGGTCACTCCTTGTAAAAGCACCTCTATTTCAGTAGAATTGAAGTTTTTCTTTCGTTTGTTGTCCAGCTGCTCCTCAGTCTTGCCCTTGCGCGTTGCCATCTCCACCTCCAGCTGCCCGTTGCGCACGGCACATTTTTTACCTTGTATGGGAAATAATAGGCGGTGACCTATGCAAATTAGGGCTCACATGCGCGGGCATCGCAGTTGGCATTCATCAACCTAAGAACACCGGTGCGAACGATTATCCCTACTTAAGAACGTGTCGTGAATGCGGCGCAGTTTCCAACCCGCGCCTTCTTAAGTACACTTCTTAAGAAGACTTTTAAGAAGATATTCGTGAATGAGGCCCAGTGTCTGTTGACGGTTAAGGCCAGCTGGGAGCAAGAATAAACGTGCCGCTCTCCTTATTCCACCGGAAATTTGCACATCTGTGGGCATCGTAAAACACTCGCTTACATTAACAAGCGGTAAAGGGCAACACGGTGTAAACACACTCATACAGCCTGAGTCGCACACTAGCATGCTCTGCTAAATAAGCTAACCCAGCCAGCTTCCATTCAAGCTCCGTAGGAGGAGTTTTCCGCCAACTTTTGACGGTGTTTCAGGCCGCCATATCAACATGTTTAGTTCCGTCTGTGCTACCGGAACACAGTCACTGTTAAATGTTTTATTTTCTGTTATTATTTCTACTACATTGCTGGGTTTCACGTGACGTCACATTCGGTTGTTGTCGGCCACGCCTCAAAGAGATCCATCCTCACTAGGGTCGCAGGTATGCTGGAGCCTATCTCAGCTGACTTCGATACACCCTGGACAGGTCGCCAGTCATTTATAGACAAACAATCATTCACTCTCACATTCATACCTGTCGCCAATTACGGTAACCTAAAATGCATGTTTTTGGAATGTGGGAGGAAACCAGAGTACTCCAGAAAACCCACCCATGCACGCAAGAGATGCTCAACGGGGATTTGAACTCAAATCTTCCCAAACTCCTGTGTGGCCAACATGCTAACCACTAGGCCACCATGCAGCCCCCTCAAAGAGATGGGGCACAAAAATGCCACTAACATATGTCGTTCTCACATATGGAAACCGTTCAGATTTGAAATTCGGACAATGCTATTGCTAAGATAGTCCAACATAGTGGGAAAAAATTCAGGAAACAACCAAAAAGGCAGAGATGCCACCTTTTTCTTTCTTTTACTAACCCTGTCGCTCTCGTTGAGTGGAGCCAAGTATGGGCACACTACAGTTTACAGTGACCGAAAACAAGCACAATTTATACCAAAAATAAAAGTTTAAATATTGTCGGAACTCAAAAATGTGAAATACAGAAATAATTGCCTCATAACAGAAAAAGTCGTCAAACATGCACGTAAATGCTCCAACTGTATGTATCCAATTATTCGACACCATAAATATATCGGCAAGATTAAAAAGGCTGCTCTTTTGCAAAAAAACAAAAATGAAAAGTAACACATAAAAGGGAGAAAAACCTGCAACATGCACAAATGTATTGGAATTTGTGAAGCGCTTGCGTTGTTGACACATGCCTGCATCTGCCGGGGGCTCCACGCACCTTGGCCTGCCTCACTGTCCCTGCCTCCCTATGATGACTCAAAGGCGGACAGCCGAGGACAGCTGAGGTGTTCTCCTGAACTCCAGAGCAGAACAGTGCAAACACTGCAGTGAAACGATGAAGGACACAAACAAGAATGTATTCATGCAGGCTGATTTCGTGTAAGAACGCAAATAGACATATTAGAAGCATTATTTTCATTGAGTCTGATGCTGAAGACAAGCTTTCACTGCTTTTCAATGTTGTTGTTTTCAACTATTTTATGTCTTCATGCATCACACCATGTACACTCACACAACTGGAGCAAATCATTTCAAGGACATGCACGGTTATTCGCTTTAATCTCCAAAATATTGCACACACATACTGAATGTCTATGTGGTCGTGGCTTATGCTTGCACCCGTCTGCTCACCGAAAGTGACGCAAACTGCCTGTAGATCACGTGGCTGAAACCCAGCAATTGGGTGATAGGAGGGTAAAGATGACCATGGGGTGTTATTTCATGTCTAGAGGCCTCTAATAAGGTTAAAACCCGTATTTAGAAGGTCTTAAACATGTTTTCTATGCTCTATCTACAAAAATATTCCACTTATAAAAAAGGAATCCTACTTCACTGAAATTCACGATCACGGTCTGGACCCAATTCACAGTGATAAATGAGGGACTAGGGTATACTGAGAATAGGTCAAAGTGTAACTGATATATTTTTGCTTGACTGACAGTTCTGCGAAATGATATCCGCCCCCAGCATCAGTCGGTGGGCGGGGCCAATCATTGATGTGCTGCTAGACTACGTTGGTCACGTGACCCTCTGCTCTCGACTAATGGAACACTTGGACAGTTTTGAAGACTGGAACATCATTAAGGAGAAAGCAGGTGGGTGTACTGTAAATAACTAAATGTAACTCGAGTATACTAAAAGAGGCCTTTTTCTGCTACTTTGCAGCCGTGCCGCGGCCGCTGATGCAGCTGTGTCGTATGCAGATCGTACAGCTGGTTGGACGGCGACGGCTAAAGAGGTTACCGCTTCCTGGAGGCCTGATCCGTTTCCTGCGACACCAGGAAGGTTATGTGGACGTCTGAAGAATTGCATGCAACGACTTCATGGAGAGTTTTCTTTTTTTTTTCTGCCCAAATCTCAGCTGTTGTATTTACGCTGAACTAAAAAGCAAACGTGAGTGGAGCACAAAGTACTTTTTAGTGAGTTGCAGTTGCACGGTGCCACTCCATCAATGCCGCCCTGTGCACTCGTACGAAAGCATATGGCAGAAACCAGCAGTGGTTACATTGCTGCTAGCTGCTAAGCTGTTTTGGGAGTAACTGCGTTCAGAATATTAGTTTTTTTTTCCAGTAATGGGTAATCAAATTCATTACTGTTTCAAATGTTACAGGGCTGCTACCGTTCCCAACCATAAAATATGATGGTTATTATACACTGATGAATGCAGCATACGGTTGTATGCTTTGGTGTTGCCGAGTCACAACAGTGCGCCGGAAAGCACCGTATAGCGTGTGACTGCATCAGTTGGGTTGCTGTCAAGAGATTAAAAAAAGGATAAATTAATTAATTATCATCTGGAATTAATTGATCTAATATGTTTTTTAATCTCACCTAAAAATTGCTGAGTGGAGTGTAGCGTTGGCTTGTTCACCCAGTAATAGGGAACGTGAGCTGGCATTAGATCCTCATGAGACAGGTTAGTTTTACCCTACTGATGATGTGTTGTTGCAGTAGTAATCCTGCAAAAGTCTTTTCCTTTAAATTCATTACATTATTGTGGCGCATCAAAATATTGTGATTATTGCTACTCACCGCTCCTCACCTTGCCCTCCCAACTACTGTACAATAGGAGCATCAGTCGATGCTAAACAAGCCCAAACACTAGCCATCCAGTGTCCACATAAGGGTGTGACACACCATTGATTTCCATCCCCAGCAACTCAAGCACAAGAACCCCAACGCATAAAAAACAATTTTATAAATAGGCGACTCGCATACAGAAACAGTGAAGTTAAAAATTCAAAAGTAGATTAACGCACAAAAAAAATAAAAAAAACACAAAATATGACCGTGATTAATTAATTGCAATTAGTGCATTAATTTGATGCCCCTAATCATGCCGTGTTAGTAAAGTCGTATGAGCACGGAGTCATTCTTGAACATAACATTAGCGATGAGGATGGCTCATGCCTTCGATCCTCACTGTGGTCCCACTCGCATGTATCATTTGAGACATTTATAGTGGCTGCTCTTGGACATAAAAATATCTAACAGTGATCCCACCACAGGACAGGAGCTGCAAATAAAATGTTTTTTTTTCCCCCACTACACTACAAAGCTAAATCCAAATGACATTTATGAAGAGGTGTCCAGTTACCCCAAAATTTCTGAGATGTTTGACTAGATTTGATGAGCCACTCACGACGGACGCGGACAAACACTTTGCTGTGAACGTAGATGTCACATGTATGTTCTTGCCTTTCATATCAATGTGGAAGTAGTGTCTGTACTGACATTCTGAAAACACCACTTTTAACTGCACAGACCGCTTCAGACTTGCCATTTTTGCATCAAGCTCCCATGTGTGGCTGTGGTGCAATGAGCTTTGTAACAATACTGTTGTACAGTTGACAGGGCAAAGGTCACCCCAGATCTTTTTATTCTAACAGCTGTGAAACCTGTTTCAAGGACAGGTTACAGTTGAATTAAAGCAGGTGTAGATGCAAACAATTGTAATGCCAGCCCTGGAGAGAGCGATTAGCGAACAACAAAAGTTTAGCAAAGGCTAATTGATATTTAAAGAGGAACCCTGTTCTTTATTTTATAACTTCTGTCTGAGACTTCTCTTTTTTTAGTTGTTAGGATGTTACGCAGCAGCCCGTCTCAGTTGGACAGCTACTGCTCCTCAGACAGAAATTAAAATGGTGACATATCTAGAAACGACTTGTGCGCAAGATCGCTATGAGAACAGAGTGTGTGTGTATCGTCCAAGATGGCCTTGTGATCTTGCGTCATGTTTCTGCTATCAACAAGCCTTCAATATTGTTCAAGGCAGAGGGAAAATATTCCATTCCTAACAACACCCTACCATCCTCCACACTGGCATTGATTGGCTTACCATGAAATTGTACTCTACCTTTAGCCAATCATAATTACTTTTATCTGTCACCCCTCCCACTTCACAAAATAAGGATAATTAAAAAAAAACACCTTTTATTTTCAGCACCACTAGATATATACTGTAGCTATCAGTGCATAATAATTGGTAATGGTGTTGTAATTTTTGAAATAGCAATTAATTAATTAGAAACCAATATTGAACACCATTACTCCCAACATGAGTGTTCGCCTAATGATTGAGAGCAATGAACGTAGGTTTGATCAAATATTCAGCATGTGCTGACAGCTTGCACTACATTAGTGCTTTATCGACAACTAGATGAGACAAGATTATCGTCTGACCTTCTCTCTTGGCTGCATCAACGCAAGAATTTCCCCACATCACTTAATTTATCATCAGTGATGATGATGATGATGTCCTTTCGCTCTGTGGGACTTCTCGATTTCCTCAAAGTAAACACATTCCTGCTCAAACACAAACTTCCTGTTTTATTAAACTCAATGTCACATTTGTTCTTTTAGATCAGTGGTTCTCCACTGGCTGCGGGACCCACCATCACCCCTTAGTGGCAAGCGGCCACCCAAATGGCAGACATTTTTCAACTCAAACTTCTCAAATATCTTATATTTAAAGCGGGGGTGTCCAAAGTACATTCTACAAATATGGTTTAACAAGAAAACTATAAAAAAGATAAGAAAAGAAAAGAAAAACAGCATAAGTGGAAAAATCAGCAGTAATGTTACAAGAATAAAGTCAAAATATTAAGAGTAAAAAGTTGTAATCTAATGAGAAAAAGTCATAATTTTACAAGAACAAAGCCATAAGAGCAAAAATAATTACATTTTAGTAGCATAAAGATGAAATATCAAAGCAAAAAGATGTTATTTTTTTAAAAGTTGTAATATTATGAGAAACAAACTAAACAAAAAGAAAGAATGTTTATGCAGATTATTTTTGGAAAATGAAAAAAAACAGCAAAAATGGGAAAAAAGGCCGAAGTTCATGCTATTCTTTTTAAATCTTTTTTTCACCGATATCACAAAGCTGAGATGTGTTTTTTTTCTTGATGTACATCTATCTTCTGAGCATATCTACATGTGTTGGTTTACAAAATATCAAAAGTGGCCCTCGCATCCTTTCCTTTTGCAGTATGTGGCCCTTGGTGGGAAAAGGTTGGACACTTCTGATTTAAAGGGACTGTTTGCAACACAACGTGAGCTGCAGCAGTGATACGCTGTCTCTCTCTTGATGGCGTGCTCTTCTCCGGCGGATATCTGCAGCTACGTGTCGGCCGATGTCCTTCCCCTCCTGCCTAAGCTTGACGAAGTCGCCATAAACATGGCACAAAGCAAGCGAGTAGCGCAGACAGGAACGCGAGGTGCGTTCACGGACATTGGGTCATAAGACTATTTTTATTTTTTTCCCAGGCAAAGACCCCCAACCCACCAGTTGAGTATCACTGTTTTAGATCATCATTCATTGGATTACTACTGCAGTCCTTTGGTGAACGAACTCCAAATTAACAATATTTGCATGACTTCACCATGTTTATTGTCAGCAATCAAATGTAAGAATTGCTTGTTTTGCATTTATTTCAATAAAGTTGGAATCATTTTGATGATTTGTTGGGCAAAATGGTTCAGGTTCTGGGCGTCTGGCGGGACCTCTGGCGATACTCTGGTAGATGGTAGAGAATCCAGGCCGATGGCCCCAACATGGCCACCGCAAACACCGACATCACCAAAAAACTTTGCTATCACAAAAAGAGGAAAAAATAAAACAGTCACAGCTGCCACTTCAGCTATGGATTTCCTTTGATACGAAGAAACAAGTTTGATTTAATTTTCAACATGACTACGACTTCAACCTTCAATTGCTAAAACTGATAACAATTTAGTAGAATTTCATTTCCTACATGAAAAACAAAAATGTCCTTTGAATGTCCAAGAATAATTTTCATCATCTCTTTTGAAATAGAAAACATAAATCAATTTCTGTCTTCCACACACTGAATCTGTTTCTTCTTTCTTACCCCGGCTCCGATACGGTTTCTGGGAGGTTTGCTGTAGATCTTGGACGTGCTCTCCTTGAGGATCTCCTTAGGACAACAAAAAAAGCCCTCAGAGACGCCGATGACCTTCTTCAGGATTCTGCTGGCCATCATCATAAATGATGTTGTCTTTACTTTGAGCTGCTCAAACACACACGGAGAGGACGGGGCGGGGCATGGGGGTGTGGAGGGGGGCTTCAACAGAACAGAACAGCTGATTACATTTTGTCCAGAGAAGAAAAGACTAGGTGATGGAAACATGTTTGAAGAAACACACGCCTTTGTGAACAACACACACACACACACACACACACACACACGCACAGATTCAGCATTGGGTAGGTAAAGGGCTTAAAAATGAAGATAAATATGTTTTTAATTTAGTTATGTTACATCAACACAAGATTAGCTGTATAGTATATACCCACATGCAGTAATCAGCAGTGCCCCCACAGGGGAGTCAGGTGGGGCCGTGGCCAACCATGAAAATCGCTTGCCACTCCACAGGCAAACCCAAAGACTTAACGCCCACTTTTCTTCTTGGAATTTTGTTCAGGTCATCCATTTTCTACAAGTAAACCACATGACCATCAGTGACCATTTTCAATCAAGAAATGAAGGCAACAACAAATAAATGAATAAATGAGAAAGAAACATAAAAGTTGCTGCTGTTCACCAGCTTTGACTGAAATGTTGGCTGCAAGAGTAACGGCAATTCTAACCTCAACCTGTGAGGGCAGCGATGTGCCACAAGGCATGCAGTCTTACGGAAAATATGAAGCGAAGAAGAGGTAGCAGAACACTCTAGTAAGGAGCAGTATTTGAAGTTGGCTTGCTGTAAGTTTAATTTCGCTAAATAAGATCCCACAGTTTGTAAACCTTGGCCCATCTCTGCTATTGCCACAATCTAACATTTTTTTCTTCCACAGACTCAAGCAAACACAAGCAACCTGTCTCGAGGGCATGTAGTTTGGCTAGCTGGTAGTCCGGACTGAAGGCCACTGATAGGTTTGTCAGTATTTGACAGTGTCAGCTGTCATTTTTTCATTGCATTGGAGAACGGGTTTTCAAACAGCTGAAAGTTACTTGACACTAGTGTGCTAACGTTATTGAACGTAGCTTTGCAGCACATGCTCACGGACAGCAACCGAATCCAGATTACCACAAGCACGACCAATTTGTTGTACTAAGATTTTCATTAGGCCCATCTGGCCACTCCAATGAAAAGTAATTTCCCCATCTTTCACGGTGTCGTCCCGTTCCTGTATTTATTATTTTAACTTCCAAGAAAAAAAAAAATACTCTCAGGTTCTGCTGGCAGCGACACAGCTTGAGGGCCACTCGGTCTTGGCAACACTTGATAAACGTCAGCTTAACACACATCTTGCAGCAGGTAGAAAGTCAGGCCGTCAAAATAAAAGTATGCCAGTCAAATGCAGTTGGTTGCATGGTGCAACTTTGCAACTTGCACCACAGCACTGCAGGTGACGTGACAGGCCTGCCTAGCCGCATGTCCTGCTTAGATATAGTCTCTTCCATTCAAACCTATCCACTACCATGGGCAAGATCAAAGACCTGTCAATGGACCTCAGGGACAAGATTGTAGACCTACACAAGACTAGAATGAACTACAAGACCAGGAGGACAAGATTGCTGGTACAAGCGGCTGAAATTAGTTTCCTTCAAAGGGTGGCTGGGCTCTCCCTTGGCGATGAGGTGAGAAGCACTGTCATCTAGGAGAAACCTGGAGTAAAAGAACCACTGTTCCTCCACGTTGAGGAGCCAGATGAGGTGGCTTGGCTCTCTGGTCAGGATGCCTCCCTGGGGAGGTGTTCAGGACACGTCGTAGGTCTTGGGGAAGACCCAGGACATGTCGGAAAGACTATGTCCCTCAACTGGCCCTCTGCTCATGACGACACATACACAGAGCCGTCTGAATGTTTGACATGAAACCACCTGAAGGATTCACACAAGGGTTGGGAGATTGTGCGTGTGTGTGTACAACATATGTGAACATAGTCTAATTTTTTTCAGTAAACAGAGACGACACAAACTTCACAGGTGCTGACTTTTTATTTTTCATTAAAAAGGAATCACTGACCTTTGACCCCTGAAATGAACAGTGAACAAAAAGCATTCTACATCAATAAAAGCCACGAAACAGACAGCAAGAGGACATCGGGAAAAGGTCGGAGGGCGTCAGGCACAGTCGAAGCGTCCGTCAACTTGTCTTCTTTTGCGACTTTGCTGCTGCTCGAAGAACTCCCGAATGTCATCAGACGTCACAACCTATCACATGAAGAAGGCGGCCATCATTTGATTGTTTTCATAGAGTCAAAGTCCAGCGCTGATTGATATCGTTATCAACCTGGTTGCAATGTCAACCCCAGCTGGTCAGATGTGTGGTCTTGAATGTCCAGACCACTTACCTTTCCTTCTGCAGCAAACCTCTGCAGGAAGTCTTTCAGTTCGCTCTTCATGTCGTTGTATCCTGACAGGAAGTAGAATAAACTTAGCGCACACGAGATGGTCTGACCAGCTGACACCGTCACGTTTGTTTACCGTGGATGATCTCCAGCTGCTGTACTCGGTTCAGGTTGTCTAGTGCCGACATCAGAGGGTCGTGACTTTGCTTGTGCTGTTCCTCACTCTTTCCTTTGTTCTCGTAAGCGAGGACTGTGTCCAACTCATCCAGCAGGAAGGAGAGACCCGCTTTCGACAGACTCTCCTGAAGATATGAGAAGACATTTTGTGACCAGGAGCTTTGCTAGTGAAACAGAAAGTCAAGACTTCTGGCACCTGGCAGGCGTTGCAACGGCACAGCTTTGAGCGCCACCCCGACGGCCAAAATACCGCTCCAGACTGGACTCGCTTAACATCCATGGCTTGAAGCTGCTTCAGTCTGCATACAGGATCCTCCTGCTCCTCCCGACGAACTCTTTTGCAGCTCGGCTCAGCGATGTCGTCAACCTGAATCCACGAGTCCATTTCAAATTGGAGGTCATTAAACAATCTGATGTCATCCTCACCTTATCAGACACGTCCAGGTATGCACCTGTCCCCTTTGCCTCAGACTCAACTGCAGGAGCCGGAACTGGACAGGTGAGAGGCAGATAGGAAATGAATGACAGACAACTGGGCTTAGGTCAGGGGTGTCCAAACTTTTTCCAGTGAGAGTCAGTGACAAATAGGATGCAAGGGCCACTTTGATATTTACTGAAGCAACACATGTTAAATATGCTAAGACATAGCCTGCATCCCGGCTTTGGGATATTGGTGAAAAAGCATATTATTAATACAAACTTCAGGCTTTGCTTTTTTCCCCCCATTTTTGCTGTTTTTTTTTTTAATGTTCCAAATATTTCAACTTTCTTCTTAAATAATCTTTGTAAACTTTCTTCTCGTAATATTATGACATTACTCCCATAATATTATTATTATTATTTTTTTCCCCCAACCTAATTTTCCAAAAATTAGAACTTAATTCTGTTTTGTCTGTTTCTCATAATATTATAACTTTATTCTCATAAAATTGAGACTTAGAGTAGGACTTTTCCCCTCTTAATATATTGACTTATCCTTGTAAAATGACAGCTGTTTTTTTTCATTTCTGCCATTTTTTTTCTCATAATTATGACTTTATTCCCATAATAGCTTGAGCTTGTTTTTGTAACATTTTAATTTTTTCGCAACCTACTTTTCCAAAAATGACAACTTTATTCATTCTTTTGTTTGTTTTTCAGATTATGGTTTTAAAAATTCCTCTTTAATATTTCTACTTTATGCTACTAAAATGTTATTTTACAAGTTTATTTGCAACTTTTTTCTCGTGATGATCTGACTTTATGCTCATAAAATTACAGCTGTGTCTCGTAATTATGACTTTGCATTATTCACATAATACTTTATTCATGTGACATAAGTTTTTTTGCAACCTAATTTTCCTAAAATTATTCATTGTTTGTTTTTCAGAAAATTAAGACTTTAAAAAAATATCTTTAATATTTCAGCTTTGTTCTACTTAAATGATGTTATTTTCCCCCCATAATATTACGTTATTCTAGTAAATGTACGACTTTTTCTGATTAGATCACAACTTTTTTCTCTTAATATTTTGACTTCTTGTAAAATTACTGCTAATTTTTTCCATTTTTGCTGCAGTTCTTTTTTGGGGGGGTTTTGTTTTCTGTTTAAATTGTATTTTTAGAACGTGGCTGACAATAAACAGCTGCAGGTGGATAATGGCTCCCAGCCGTATTTAGGACACCCCTGACTTTGGTATACAGTCCTCCTTTGCTACATCGTGGTTTGAATATCGCTCCCTCACTATATCGCGTTTTTTCAAATAAATTATTAATAAATAAATGGTTGCTGTTTCGTGGTTGACTATGGCCTATTATTACTAAAAAAATATTGAAAGACAAGTTATATGTGGTATTGTGGTCACTGGGCATCAGTAATGTTATGAGACGTGAGATCGAGTGGGGGAAAAAAAAAAAAAGTTTCTCCTCTCCTTCTGTGTGGAAGTGGTAGGTTTTTGGCTTTTTTGTCTTTCTTCCCCACTCCGTTTGAAACACTTTCTTAAGTGGAGAATATATAAATTGGAGAGGCAAGCTAGTTTGCTCAGTAGGTTGCTATGCTTGTGGCGGCCGTCCCTTATGGCCCTGCAGAGATCACGTAGCCTCCGCAATGTGATGGAAACAAAGAACAATAGGAGTGTAAAAGTGGCTATTGGGGGTACATTGAGTCTTACTTTGCGGAAATTCACTTATCGTGGTTGGGTCTGGAACCATTTAACCACATTAAACGAGGGACGACTGTATACTTTATTGATCCCGAGGTGCGCGGTGCAAGGATTCTGGAATTATGAAAAAGTAGATCAGACAATGCTTACCTGCCAGGTGGGAAGCATAGCACCACAAGAATGTGTTTCTCGTCATACATGACTCACAGATCATCTCTTGTAGCTCTACACAATCTGGAACTTCACAGCCCAGGTGCTGAACACACACACACACACACACACGCACACGCACACGCACACGCACACGCACACGCACACAGGTTACATACTGCATAGTATAAGTGACTGAGTCAATATTAAAGTTCAAAAGAACACACCCGACCGTGCAGCCAGTCCTCACATAATACACACTGAATCATTTCGTCTTCAACCTGTGAATAAAATCATTAAGAATAAGCCTTGAAAGTTTTTAACCCTTTTTAAAAAATGAAATAAACAAAAAACAGGAGCCATGTGTGCATCCAATGACAAAGAGTGCTAGAATGTCACCTGGTCTTCTGGGTCAGGGTACGGCCGACGGCAAGTACAGTACTCTCCAAAAAAGTTATGACTGTATTTATTCAGAGTGTTGACATCATCCTTGTCCTAACATACAAACACAAATGGACAAATACCTGATCAGGATGTTTCAGGACAAAAACAAGTGTTACAATAGTCACAATTGTTCCAGCGCATGCCCCTAGAAGTCTCATTAAAATGAGATGACAATGAGGAAGTGCGGCAATGAAAATGAGTCTTGGGTCACCTTCGGAGGGACTAATCAACATCTGATGTTTGCCCTCAGTCAATCAGAAGAAAGGCCGTAAACATTAGTCTACACACACACACACACACACACACACACCAGTGACTCACGGGAGAAAGCTTGCATCGAACATCTGCAAATTTCTTGTTTCCACAATCACAGCGGAAGTTCCTGCAAAGCACAATCATGGACACCAACGTTACCAATAACCTGTTTTTATTGACCGATTCACTGCGATCCATTGCAATGTTAACTGATCAAAAGGTTAAAGGTCACCACCTCTTGGTGTAGAGCTCAAACAGGTCATGACCTTCGTGACATTTATACGAACACGCCAAACACACACCGGCAGCTTCGCCGCCTTTTGGTGTGCATGTGTTGCATGCGTACAGAGCCTGCCGCTTCACGTAACCCTGCACACACCAAATCATTTGTATCTCAACTTTAATATTAAAAGGTATTGTAGTGACAGCATGAACAGATAAAACTGCTGCTCGGGAGAGGCATTCCTCGTTATTGTTCACCTGAGGATACGAGCAGTGATCCGGGTCACTTCCCGCCAACACAGCAGAAGCTTCTTCTTCCAACTCCTCGTCCTCCTGCAAGACGTCCACCAAAGACACAGTTTGCTCCTCTGACGTCAACAGGTGCTCCTCTGACATCTTGAGCTGCCACACAAACGTGAACGAGTAGTTACTTTCCTCTCTAAACAATTTGAATACCTCAACAATCACACGTGTACTGTTGGCCGAATGACTCAATCGAGTAATCAGTTTACACAATTGATGATTGATTATAATCACCACATGAACAAGGTGAAGAATACCATCCACACTGCTATTCAGCTTCACAGTGAACGACATACCTGCTCGTGTCGTGTGCTAGTGCTAAATCGCCGTTAGCGATTCAAACTGGCAGCCTAACATGTAATAAATAATAAAACGGATTACCACACGTAACGTGATGTTGAAATCCACAGTCAGTCGATGCAGTAAAAGGAATAAATATTTATCATTCACAGGGCCTCGGACTTTGTTGTCAAAACGCTAGCTAATGCTAGTTGCGACGACAACATCCGGTTTACTTCCGCAATTGTGTTGAAATGCAAATTTCAGATACAACCCTGGTCAACTGGAAATGATATTAAATAAATACAATTGTATGTGATAGGCAAAATAATAATTACAAGAGGTATGAACGAGAAACTATTTTATGAAGGAAACGTGAAGCGCTGTTCGATGACGTAATAGACGAGCGCAGGAAAGATGGCGGATTCCACAGTTTCAGTCGTTCTGAAGTCGAGAGACGGACAAAAGCAGAAAATAAACGTCAAAGTGGAGAACACGTTAACATCGTTAATCGGTGGAATTCAACAAGTTGCTCAGAACATCTCGCCGCTTCTGAACGAACTCGTGGAGCGGGAAAGAGTCGTCGGGGACTGCTCATTTGGTGAGCACTTCTTAGGTTTGGCGTTCTTTCATCAGCTGACTGATATCTGGAGCGCCATTGAACATTGGAATATTAAAGCAGACTGTAGTATGTGGCTTGAGATATTCTATAAATAAGAAGACTGGCTAATATAGTATGTAAATGAACAGCATCTGTTCCGGGGGTGTGACGATACGCTCGGTTTACGAGAGATTTTATCGTTACTTTAAAGAAAAGTACAGTACAAAATATGACAGGACAAACAAGACCTTTTCTTTAATTGAACTGAATCAACAATGCAGGTGCATTTGGAAATGTTTTATAACTTTGCGAGAGCACATTTGCCTACTTTCTGAGGGCTATGCAGACTTGTTACATGTTAAAAAAAAATGTTTGCGTGTATAAGTCTTATTTCTGGACGAACAAAATTTGAAACTTTATTTTAAGTTACATATTACAGCAGGTGATCAGCTCAATCAAAAACAAAAAAATTATACATTACACACGATGGAATTATTTTACAAAGATTACATATATTAATTACAATTATATGACGGAAATGTAAGGGTTTGATTTTGAGCTTCTGGGTTAGCCTGTCTTCACTGTAAAACCATACACTAAACATAGTTATTTTTAGAAATTTTCGTCTTAATGGATTGACTTTAAAGATCACAAAAAGACAAATACAAAATAGTGCAAGTACGTTTGAATAACGGAACAATTTGAATAGCATACGATATATGTATATACACAGTTGAACCTCAGTTGCCGTACACCCCAGTTAGTGTTTTTTCTCTTAATGTAAAAAATGTATGCCAAAATTTGCCTCGATTTTTGCGTACATTTTCCGGTTAGCATACAATATGGCGCGTATGTTAACGATTACTTTGACAGTTCCCGCTGTGTATTTCATCATTTTAAGCGCTTTCCTTGTTCAGGTTCATAGCTGGAGCCTATCCCAGCTGGCCTAGGGCAAGAGAAAGCCAACACAAGCACAGGGAGAACAGGGAGGTCCAAGCTCAGATTCATAGCCAGGACCACCTGGCTGAGAGGCAGACATGCTAGCTACATGCTCCACAACAAAGTATAATTATTCCCTTTTAGTGGTTATATTAATTCTCTCTATGGTTATTTTGGATGACTTTAATGTGTTAAACATCATGCCTGACGTGACACATTCTTCCTGCTGCAGAAGATGAAGATAGTGACGAAGATGATGACGAGGCAGAGAAACATCAAAACTCAGGCCTTCCACCATCTGCTAAAAGATCCAAAATGTAGCAGCTGACAAGCGCTAAACACTTTTTAGCTGACAGACATCTTCCACTGTCATTTCTGTGTCCCACAATCATGCTGTAAATAAAAAAATGAATCTTGGACGAGTCAATAGTGTCTCATGTTACTGTCTTTTATCCTCATTTTATTTGTGTGATTAAATTAATATTGAACACAGGAGATCATCAAATGAAATCAGATGAGTCCTAATCAATTCCAGCATGATTAGGTAAGACCAGATGTGGTCTCACATCACTACCTGGGGGCCCACGGCTCCTCAGATGTTTAAATGGTGTAAATGTGACAAAGCATCTCACGTCGCGTGTCACTACATGTCTAATAAAGTGTCCATACAGATGTTTCGGTGGGGCTCAGTCATGTGTCAATCAGTGGTGGGCTGCTGTGATTGGATGGCTTGCAGAGCAGCGAGAGGCAGATGGGTAGGACGCAGTATCCGATGGCGCGAGGATTTGCCCTCGTGCAGGAGAAGAGGAAGAGGAAAAGTTGCATGTAGGGGAGCAAGATGGCCGCCACCCAGATCCACACGGGAAGTGCTGTTAGGCTAGCATGGATGCTTGGACTGGGCAAAGAGGACGGCCGGATCTCAGCACTCTGCACGTGCTCCAACCTGAAGCGCTGGACGTCAAAGATGTAATAGACAGCAAGCAGACTCGCAAGCAAGTAGAGCGCCACGCCCAGCCATCCCATCCGCTGGCGGAAATTCATCATCCTCCATGCTGCGAAGGAAACCAATTCACACATGACTTCTTTGCCCCGCACGTGCCAGAGAATGTGGCTCGAGTTCTTAATATTAACATTTTATGGGATTATAATCAACATTTTTCCTGTATCAGGATTATTTGAACGGGTCAAACGTCATGCTTACAAATTTGAGAATATGACATTGATGTATCATCCCATATGTGTTCAATATAGTTGTACTCTTTCATTTCAAACACACTTAAACTCGATGAACGTCTACTCACTTTTATTTTACAACGTCGTGTTCCCATGAGCAGCATGTCCATCTTTCAGAGAATAAAAACAGTGAAAGGACTCTTACCCTACTTTACATCGACTTTGGCACATCAAATGCCTGCTTCTTGTGTCTCGTACAGCCCGACATGGTCGTCTCTCACTTCCTGTTTTGTCACGTGACATTCCAAACCAGCTTTAGTCGGGCGTCTGTGGCCCCATCTTCTGTTCATATGCAATACTGCAGAAAAAGTACATGCTTTTGGGTTCGAGACAGCCCGTAAACGTCATAAGGTCTTATTTAACAAGAAGTTTTCTAAGCCCGATAACTGAAATGAGCGGAGGTATGCATTTAATACAAAACTTAAAAACACGAGTCAAATGCGTCGAAATAAATAGTAATCGTGAAATAATAGTGAAGTAGATCCCTGAAGTGCGTTGTGCGTCACGTGAGGGGACATTGACGTCCCTCGTGATGTGGGTGGCACTATGGTGTGACGTCTGCTTATGAATGAGTGCACACACCTGTGCGAGCAGTGGCATTGAGCATGGTTGTGGTGATGGGGGGGGGGGCGCTGAACTTTTTGTTCACCGTTCTCATCCAATTAATTGTAAGTTGCAACCTGTGGACTAAATCAATCAAAGTAGTGCTTCTGTTTCTTCTGCGCATGTGAAGTGGAGCAATAAAACGCCGTAAACGTATGAAGCGCCATCAACGTGAACTTCAGGCCGTGTCCACAGAGGAACGACTCATTTTGGAGAACAAGACAACAAAATATCAGGAGAATGTCGACTGGGGTGAGTAATGTCAATCTAAATATTAAGATAATAAGTTGGCTCGTCGTCAAAGCTCACTTCTGGTCACGTGACGGCGACGTGTCAATGACGTAATCGTTTCTATAAAATAATGGTTCGGCTGTCTACACAGAAATGACAATTGCCGGCGTTTTCAGATTTTCCCCAGAATGCAGTTTGTGTGTGGATGGAAGGATGAAACGATAAAATACTTTTCCTTTTGACCAGGAATCATTTCTGTGTGAATAGCCCCTGAAGCTTGGTTTATGCTTGACACATCTGCGAGGTCTGCACGGCTCCACGCGGCCCAAATTTTCCGCACCGCGCACCTCGGAAATTTTCTAACTACGTGGACGGTCCCGCACGGAAAAACATGTTGGACAAGCAAGAGCTTCTCGTGGCGGAGATCTTTATGCGTCGACTCATAAAAATCACGGCGATCAACAGATTGTCATCAATTATTGGAGAGATATTGCTGCCACTCTTGGAAGAGATGAGGAGGAGGTACAAAAAAAAGTTGGACAAATTTAAGAGACCGATATGTGAAGGCAAGAAAGGGCGCTAAAGGGTAAAGTGGTGATCCAGGAGGAGGAAAGAATGTCCCAGCAATTCTGAAAGAGGATGGGTTGGCTATCGTCCCTTAACAAACACAGAGAAACGTTTAAGCTCATGCTCGTCACCGTGTTGTAAACAACGCTTTCTACTTCTACTATGGTGTATTGTTGTACGAATGACGCTCTGCACTGCCCCCTATCATCTGGGAAAATATGGGCTAACAGCGGGGACATGACGCACAGATTATGAATGCTGCAAAAGTTGTCTCTGGCTGATTCCGCACGTCTCATTTCCGCGCGTCACGTACAGGCGTCAAGCATAACCCAAGCTTTGCCCCGCCCTGGCGTTTTGATTGATTTTTAAGTTTGTACGCCAGAATATTTTGTCAACAAAAAGTTAACTAGCTTGGAAAGTGTTTTATTCCTACATTGTTTTATAGTAGTTGCATTGTGTCAGCGTTTCCTCTGAAGATGTAAAGGCTGAATCCCAATTCCACCCCTTAACCCCCAATAGCCCCCCTTTTGTGTGCTCACAAGAATCAAGTGGTGTCCCAATTGTTCTTAAATCAAGGTGCAAAGGGTAAGTGCTAAGTGTCGTACAGCCCTAGAAACCAAGTATGGTCCGAGACCAGACTTGAAACGTGGGGGTAGGAGGAGTTTCCTCTGATACACTTCAGCTGAAAAGTGGAGACCGAAAGAAGCATATAAATGTAAGTAATTAAGCATAATTATTGATTTTGACAGTAACAGCACTCTTGTTTTATTAGATATTCAATCTTTTCCTCTTCTATGTAAATATTCGCCATTGTTTGAATTGTTGGTTGTTGCTAGATATAACACCGATATCGAACTTCATTTCTTAAATGATTAGACGATGGTTAGATAGCGCCCACAATAACCTGTGAATATTTTAAAATTGCTTGCTAGCTAGCTCAAGCGGCTACTGTAGAAGCTACATTACGGAAGTGTGACATTGGTGTTTTATATTCGCTGGCGTTTTATATTGGCTCTCTAATCACTCATGTAACACAGCACATCGTTGTGTAGTCTGCTGTGAATTATAGCCACCCTAGTCCACCAATTTGTCATGGTGAGGTATGTTTATTGTATTCAGCATACAGTATGGATGGTCAGGAAGTGAGCTAAATAAAATATGGAAACAACATGGCCATACGTGGACAGCACACCACATTATCAAACTTTATTCAACTTTTGGAGTCGTCTATTTTTTTTACCATCACTCTCTATTTGTTTTCAGCCAACTATTACTGTACTACTGTCACTATACTATTGTATTAACAATGAGTTAATACACTGCTCAAAAAAATTAGAGGAACACTTCGAAAACACATCAGATCTAAACTGGGGGGAAAATGATCTTGAATATCTTTCCTGATAATAAGTAGGTGATGTATTAGTAACAAAATGATGCCACATCATTTGATAGAAATGAAAATGATCACCCTATAGAGGGGGGAAATCAAAGACACCCCAAAAATGAAAGTGAAAAAATGATGCAGCAGACTGGTCCATTTTGCTAAAATGTCATTGTAGCAACTCAAAATGATTCTCAGTAGTTTGTGTGGCCCCCACGTGCTTGTACGCATGCCTGACAACATCGGGGCATGCTCCTTTGTGCAAGGCGGAACAGGATGAGCACTGCCAGAGCCCTACAAAATGACCTCCAGCAGGCCACTGGTGTGAATGTTTCTGACCAAACAATCAGAAACAGGCTCCATGAGGGTGGCCTGAGGGCCCGACGTCCTGTAGTGGGCCCTGTGCTCACTGCCCAGCACCGTAGAGCTTGATTGGCATTTGCCATAGACCACCAGAATTGGCAACTACACCACTGGTGCCCGGTGCTCTTCACTGATGAGAGCAAGTTCAACCTGAGCACATGCGACAGACGTGAAAGGGTCTGGAGATGCCGTGGAGAACGTTATGCTGCCTGCATCATCATTCAGCATGACCGGTTTGGTGGTGGGTCAGTGATGGTCTGGGGAGGCATATCCCTGGAAGGACGCACAGACCTCTACAGGTTAGATAATGGCACCCTGACTGCTATTAGGTATCGGGATGAAATCCTTGGACCCATTGTCAGAACCTACGCTGGTGCAGTGGGACCTGGGTTCCTCCTGGTCCACGACAATGCCCGACCTCATGTGGATAGTGTATGCAGGTAGTTCCTGGAGGATGAAGGAATTGATACCATTGACTGGCCCCCACATTCACCTGACCTAAACCCAATAGAACACCTCTGTGACATTATGTTTAGGTCCATCCGGCGCTGCCAGGTTGCTCCTCAGACTGTCCAGGAGCTCATTGATGCCCTGGTCCAGATCTGGGAGAAGATCCCCCAGGACACCATCCGTAGTCTCATTAGGAGCATGCCCCGACGTTGTCAAGCATGCGTACAAGCACGTGGGGGCCACACAAACTACTGAGAATCATTTGGAGTTGCTACAATGACATTTTTTCACTTTCATTTTTGGGGTGTCTTTGATTTCCCCCCTCTATAGGGTGATCATTTTCATTTCTATCAAATGATGTGGCATCATTTTGTTGCTAATACATCACCCGCTTATTATCAGGAAAGATATTCAAGATCATTTTCCCCCCAGTTTAGATCTAATGTGTTTTCGAAGTGTTCCTCTAATTTTTTTGAGCAGTATAGTTGTAGCCCATCGATCATGCATATGTGTCATTTCTGCAGGAGATGCTGTCAGCCCCCCTGCTACACCACACAGCACCCCAGGAGCGTTCAAAAGCTGCAATCCCAGTTTGGAAAAGTCAAATGCAACAAAATGCCATTCTGGACTTGTCTTCCAAAAGCATCTGAGGGGTTTTTAAACCTTGAAATAATGCTTGATGAGGTTTATACGTTTGTTGATTCAATACGTGTATTTGATACATTTTCTATTTTTATAAATGTTGTTACAGTGCAATTGTAAGCGGTTATTTCTCGTAGTTGTTTGTTGTTTGGCAATAAACGTCAGTTTGTAAAAATGTGTTCCTTTTTTTATTTAAAAAAAATGTTCAGAGGTAGGCTATATGACGAGGAAATAACATAGAAATGTATGCACCTTACTTCATGGTAGGAAACATTTTTTACTTGTCTCATCTGCTTACATCACAGCCAGAAAGCGTTGAAGTGTGATGATGTAATGAGAATAAAGTGGTGTCCCATTGCTTAGTGGCTTCTTCCCCTTGGCCCTCAGTTTTAAGGGGTAGAGATTGGGATTCAGCCTAAATTCATTGTCTGATGCAGCACTGTAATTATACTCCTACAAATGTGTGCTAAATGCACCTTTGGTTTATTTTACTTACGTTACTTCCATATATACACACACACATACATACACTTGGAACATGTTCTTGCATTAGTCCGTAATTTGATAGTAGACTCTCTTATTCACGCATTGGTCACGTAATAATCACACCTGCCATTGTAATGACCTAGTTTTACCGCTAGAGGGCTTCAGAGACCACACACACAGACACACACAGCGCCGTTGTCCAACCCATCCTACTGCACTTAAAAAAAAAAAAAAAAGTGCCCATCCACAATCCCTTTGAGAAATAAGACCACACATGTCTCTGTTTTTTCTGCTCCTTCTAAAGAGACAAAAACAGCTAAACAGCTAGCATGTGGGAGTTAATGCACATAATGGGACACACCTGAAAAAAAATCCCCCAAAAACGCCAACAATGTTCTATTTACATAACTGACCTGTGTATAAACCAAGCTACAGCGACATTGTTATTGTAGCAGCTAACTATGTTCAAATCAATGTGATGGGACACCAATCTGTACTGGCTAGGAAACAAGAACAACTAAGAACAGACAACAAAACGCTCTGTAAAGTATTAGCCCATATTTCATGTTTTGTTTATATACGGCTAAATGGACTGTGTTGTGATATCTTGTGCTATGTGCTCCATGTATCAATCAATATCATCGTAACGTACTCGATGGACACTTGTCCTTCTGGTACAGGTCTGGGCCATCTCTTCCAGTCTATTTTGGGGAGGTGGAGAAAAGTTACTATCGCTGCAGGGTTTGTTGGCGCTAACAATTCTTTGTTTGTTGTAATGCAATCTTTTGGAGCGGTGTCCTTCTCGCCATATACAGGAAGCATCGATGGTAACACTGAATGTCACACTCCCTTCTGTCGGCATGGTTCGTCAGGTGCCACATTTACACCAAGTCTTGTCGGTGTCATGACTTGCCCCCCATCTGCTACCTTTTGAAGTTTCTCTAATTTCCGTATATTCAGGCTGAAAAAGATAAGGTTCTGGAGCCTCATTTGTCCAAAAGTAGTCGTCGGTGGCGGCTCTCACAAAGTCTGCCATGATTAG
The DNA here is from genome assembly GCF_027744805.1 of Dunckerocampus dactyliophorus. Classification (NCBI taxonomy): domain Eukaryota; kingdom Metazoa; phylum Chordata; class Actinopteri; order Syngnathiformes; family Syngnathidae; genus Dunckerocampus; species Dunckerocampus dactyliophorus. The sequence continues at coordinate 13,788,736 of NC_072837.1, read as the reverse complement.
TAGAATCGAACAGACACGCGCTTGACATGAGAGCTTTATAGTCGAAATAGGTGTGTCCCATTGCGTGCATTGTTAGCTCCCTCATGCTAATTGTTTTTCCTCTCTTTAGAACGCACAGAAAAGGGAAAGACGTGTACTCATGTTTCACATAAAGATTGTGGAGAAATGGGCAAAATCCCCCAAAAAGTGCAGTTGTCCTTTTAAAGTTTGCCTGAAAAACCTCTGTGCCCGTACTCTCCGAAAACAAGAAACGGGGTTAAAGTTGGTAAATCTAAGCCTCCCGTTTTTCCTCCCCACTCGATAGAGGAGGAAAGAGGAGGCCCTACGCTGTTCCAGCCTCCTTCTTTTTGGAGTTTTTTAAAAAAAAATGTAACATTATACTTTTTAGGGTTGGTGTTGAGGGTTTTTAATGAGGATTAGCGTTAGGATTAATAGCTGGGGTTTATAGAGTAATGTAAGTCACCACAACCATAGATGGTAGGTACCTAAAGAGGCGGAGCTGCAGTGTGTTGATTGGTGGACAGAGAAGAGTCATTTCCATAATGATAATTACGCAGCTCATCTCACAGGAGTTACTCTTCCAGACTGTACTGTGGTGGACTGGAGATCTTTGTCTATTCGCACCCCCACGCACTATTTGTTTGGCTTTACAAATTGTAGATCATTTGTTTAAGGTAACTGAAATATCAAGTGGTTTGATGCATTTCATGTTTAGAGTGTCACAAAGTCATTTTGATGACTTTTTTAAGGGTGTGCCCATTCGTGGTTTTTAGTGGGGATGTACGGAATTTAATGTAAAAAATGTGCTTACTTTGTGTCCAAGTGCTGCTGTTGACTTTCTCTAAAGTTACATCAAACTCAAACATCCTTCCAATTAATTCCCAGTAATTAGTGCTCACGTGGTTCTTCTCGCTACTTGATGAAGGATGGAGGTCTAAGAGGGCCTCATGGTCTTTTTGCTACCTTGAAAAACCTTCTAGCGTATTGTGTGGTTTGGAGCTAAAAGGTACTATATGAGATGTTTGCAAGGCTCTGCTAATAAAATCATACTTTCTGCTTTTGTCTGCCATCTCCATCATCATCGATAAGCGTCACGGCGGGAGGTTCTAGACGAGCTGAGTGATGTGATCACATGAAGGGGAGGCGGTGGGGGGGGAGTGATGGCTGCTGACAGGCATAAATAGAGGCTTCCATGCCAGGGATCAAACACCATCCCTGCTTCTCCACTCTCTCATTAGGACGGAACAGCCGAGTGCCGCCATCCGATCCGTCTCCACTTTTCCTCAAAGGAGTCTCACTTGAAAAGACGAGCGTCCGTCCAACTTACAATGGCGCTGTTTGCTGAGGCCGCGCCGCGCCAGAATCAACAGTGAAAGAAAATAAACGCAGCCCGCCTGGCGTTTCAACGGCAGGCAGGAAATATGTTTGCTAATTAGTAGCTCCACATCGCCGCCTTTGGATCCCTCCGCTGCCGTCCAACATAATTCTCCACGCCGGCTAATATACGTCAAACACGCTCTACGTTCATCTGTTATTACGCTTCCCCGTGGAGATCCGAGCCGCCGGCCTTGGCCGCCATCGCCGTATGGAGGTTTCGCGATGAAAACAAACCGCCACGTTTTGACGTGTGAGCCAATTAAAAAGTGGCGACCTCAGCCCAGGCTGCAAATCAAACAGAAAACTGAAGATATTATTCCCTGGAGACTCCAAGCAAGACCACGTCTGAGACCACGTCGACTACGTGATCAGCAAAGACAGCGGACATTTCTTTGGAATTGTTCATTCTTTTAGAATTTTTTCCTAGCACATAGAAAAAACCATACAGCCACTGTAGTGGAACCTCGCGGGTTTTATGAAGGTCACAGTTTGACCCTGGAACAGATTATTTCAATATTCAAACAATTTGCTTGAATTATGTATATTTTTTAAATGTAGACATAATCAGTTTGAGCTATAAGACATAAGGTGTCTGTCTTTAGTCACATTTGAACATCAACTGTTATGCAAGTGTAAAAAGAAGTTAAGCCCTAAAGTTCAAAGAGTTTTAACTTCAAAGACCAAGGTGATTGGTGTCACAGATGCTCCACACGCATCAAATTCTTAATGTTGTACGGTTGTAAAGATAAGATACAAGATGTAATGCAAAGGTCATTTGTATGCCAGATGCTCCACATGCATCTGTTTACATTCTTGACTGCCATACAAGTGTAAAAAGAAGTTCACCAAACCTTCGCGTCTGGTCGTGCGTGATGGCAGTTCACACACTGAAGTTTCATGCGACCTAAGAGGGCGTACTTTCCACCGGTTACATTTTCTACTGTTAGTTTTTGCTCTAAGCTAAATGCTAACATGCTAGTGGCTAATTATGGATGTAAAATGTATCACAAAAAAACACATTTAGTGTTTTATTTACTTTTTTTGTGGACTGCCTTGTAAGACATTGAGGTGACCAGTCGGCTCGGCGGCGGCTGCTTGGGTTAAAGGAAGCTTGGACATCTCCTGACAGACAAAGATCAGGGGGGCAGCACAGTGCAGCAATTATTTTGGAGTGGCGCCTGTGGAACAAAGTGGTATTACAACTCCAAAATGGCGACCAGCCTGAAGTAATTTTACAAAATCTTCTAACGTTGTTGCTCAGTTGCTAACTGAGTACATGAAAGTAATATTTGCTTATAACTAGCACAACTTGTTTGTTTTATTAAGCGGTAGTCCTGCTAGTGGAGTCCCAGACCAGACTTAAAGGTGAAAGGTTGGAGAAATTGTGTAGTCATTTATGGTCATGATGCAGGAAAATAAGCCCAAGCATCCAATCAGACGCAGACGAGCATCTGGAAGTCAAAGGAAGCAGAGATTGGGTTTCACAGACAGTCCAGGAGACGACCAGGTCTAGGTTGTGGTCCTGGTGGGCCTGTGATGTTGTGGTGAATCTTGACAAGGATTATTATTAGGATTATTATTAATCTGCCTGGCGTACGCCTGCGGTTTCACATTTGACGAGCCTGCCAGAAGGAGTTCTTGGCGGGTTCTCCAGCAGCTTGTGGTCTCAGGTGGTCTGGTGGTCAGGACGTGTGATGAAGTTCTTCTTGTATGAAGATAAGAAGAAACATTTCTGAGTGACTTCCTTCCATCTGCCAGAAGTTTTCTTTCAGGTCTGCTGAAGCCCGTGAAAGATGATGATGTGTGACCGTGATGATGTCAGGTATGATACCTGCGAGAACCACAGGAGCCCCCTCAGACCTCACACAGAAACTTTTTCACCATTCTGGCCTGTAAATCATTCCTCGGCGTCAAGGAATATTTTTTTCCACACACAAACGGTAAAAACAGGAGCCTCCGACACGACCGACGCTCCTTGGAGACCAAGACGATCCAGACTTGATGGCGGTGCATCATCATCTTCCCCAACCACCCCCTTCCACTGTCCTCATCCTTTCCTGCCTTCAGTACTGGGGTGGACTAGTCAAAGATCCTCTCTATGACAGGAGTGGTCTGCTGTCTTTTGGCCAAAAATAAACATGTGAGCGTGAGCAATCAACAGCCCGTTATCCTCCCGTGAACACGAGCATCATCAAGTTAGAAGAGAAGGGGGCGGGGTCAGGCATTTATGCTTAAAGACGCAGGGGGTAGGATGGGGGGCTATATTGGGGTGGGGGGTCCTGGCGACGGCTGACTTGAGGTCTGCTTTGCATGAAGTTTTTGGCAGCGAGTGAGCGTATCTCCATGTCGTGTACCCTCTCCTTGGCTGCCATGTTTCTGACAGCAAGGATGAAGAATAATTTAAAACAGGATGGGGGGGAGGTGGGTGGTTGGTGGTCCCGGGGACAAAGCTTGTCTTTGTTTGTATGTTTGGTTGCTCTCCATGGTACTGACATTTGTCATTCTGACACTATTCCTTTTTTTGACATTTACAGTACATTTATCTGGCACTATTTATTTCATAAATACACTTCTCTGTGTGTGGACCCCCCACCCCCATCCCCAAAAAGGCTTTCAAGGTGGGGAGAGGCTCCTGGATGTTGTAGCTCAAGCGCTGACCCAGTGTGACTGCAAAATTCTAGTTTGCCTGCCAGCTCATCATTTCTTTCCAAAAAAGACATTTATGAAAAGGGGCGGGGGCGGGCAGAATGGGTGGGGGTCTGGCATTGATTTAGCTTGAAGAGGCAAAAAAAAGTGTTGGTGGAACTCAGAGCGGCGCTAACTTAATAAGCAACGAGCTAGGCTGCCTTTGGCTTGGTGGCTGCCTGGGTGGGCGCACCCCCTCGCACCCACCTCACCCAAGTCCCCACTAGCAGCCACTGGAGTGCGCCAGAGTACACACTTGTTGATGTACTTGGAAGATGAAATCAACATGACTTTGGTGGGTTTTATGAGGGCAGGTGGGCAGGGGATGGAGAGGGGCCTTGGCCACGCCCACCCTGCTGTCACCCAATAGAGCGCAGACCTTCACCAAGGCCAAACAGTCCTAAACACAATCAAAAAACCCATCAAGTCCATCAGTCCTGTTGTAGGTGGAGCTCTATCTGCTGGATGTAGTTGGTCACCGCAAGTGGACTGGAACCACAAAAAGTGCAAATGCATTTTGGGATCGCACGTTTATGTAAATGTTGCTCCTCCTACTGGACAGAAGTGGTACAATTTGGTGTTAAACCACAAAATATGACTCGAGAGTCAAACAAAATTTGCAGTTGAAAGCATCAGCAAATGTCGGGGAGCAGTTTTTCCATTTAGTTTTTTTTTTTATGTGATGCAACATCACCCTGCAAACTTGTCACAGCCTGCCTGGTAGGCATCTTCCAATGATGAGCAGTTTTACTTTATTTTAGTTTTATTGTACTGGCATTAACGTCATTTTACACGTGTATGAGAAACGACAACCCAAACATGCCTCATGGAGCCCACGACCTTGCACTTTTTCAAGTCACCTCATGATTGCAGACTTCAAAGTGCATAAGTGCTGTAAATTGGTCGAGTCAAACCAGAGTTATGATCAATAACAGAAATCTGTAATTTTGTCCTTGTGTCGTCCATTTCTATGTCATTTGTATGGGATCTCAAAACGAAAAAGGTAATTGTACAGGCACATGTGAGGTTGCGGTGAAAACTAGGAAACCAGCCAGGCAAGAAACAGTTCTTAAGGTGACGTACTGGAAGTACATGAAAGCACTAAATTCTAACCTCAACTCCAAAAAGTTTTACAAATTTTAAAATGCAATAAATTAATAAAAAAAAATAATTTTAATGTAATTGTTTATTTAATTTTTTTTTATTTAAATAAAAATTTAATAAAGGTTTGACATGGCCGCAGTTTGACACTGGAACAGATGAATTGAGTAATTTGGATGGTTGGTGTTCCACAATAGTACTACTGTAATACTGTAATACTATTAATGAAATGACTGGGCTAGGTCAAACAGTGTAGATCAGTGGTTATAAACTGGGGGGGGGGTCAGAAGCCAAAAGTGGGTCATGGGACCATTGTGGGTGGGTCGCAAATTAGTGCAATTTTGACATTTATACATTTGTATGTACAGTTATGTTCTTGACAAAATCCCTGAGCTTCCTCTAAAATGCACTTTGGACATGGAATTATTCATTCATTCATTCATTCATTCATTTTCTATGCCGCTTAATGCTATTAGCGTCAGGGAAGTATGCTGGAGCCTATCCCAGCTGACTTTGGGTGAGAGGCGGGGTACACCCTGGACAGGCCAACATGCTAACCACCACCATGCAGCGATATGTAATTATGTGTATTAATATTTCAAAAGATGAAAGTGGTAGTGATTCTTAAAAAACAAATACATTTGTTTGGTTTGACTTAAATAAATTAGTAGCATAAATAAATGGAATGAATACATTAAAAAAGTATAATTGAAATAAATACCTAAATAAAAAAATAAAAGTGGGTTGCGACTAAATGACCAGAGGAAAATGTTGGTCCCAGGTTGGAACCAGTTGAGAACCGCTGGTGTAAACGTCTTGTTTTAACTTCATTACAAAACCTTGGGAGTCGGGGGGGCGGGGGGGGAGCTAAAACCAGCAGGAGCTTATTTTTTTCCTTCTTTTTTTTCCGCGCAATTTAAATTCAGGGAAATCCCAAGAATGTTGAAAACATCTCCCCTCCCCGCCGCCGCCCCCGCCCTACCCCGCTCTGTTCCACTCACTTCGATGGGCTCTATTATGTCTGGGAATAATGTAAAACAGCTTCCCTGCATGTCCGTGTCTCTCTGGTTTCTCAGCACAGCTCGGAATGACAGTTAAGACAGCGGACCACCCCTTCCCACCCTTGCCCCCACACCCCACCCTCCAGCCTGTCACCACCGACCCGATCCAAAGACAACGTGGGTGCAGACAGAGTGGCAGGCCGGAGGTGACATCGCTCATTAGTCCCTCCTCTGAGCAAAACACGGTGAGAAGCGGCGACGACAACCTTTGGACCACCTTGGTGTTCCGAGGACACATCAGACATGAGGACGTAATAAAAGTCCTGGTTTATTCTGGAAAAGGAACAAACTGTACAATCATCACAAAGCCAATTTCACTCACTGTTGTCACTGTGCCTTTAAGAGGAGGAAAGAAAAAAACATCGTACGACCTTATTTGGCCGGTGGGCGGGGACTCCATGAGAATAAATGTCCAAGAGCTGGATGACAGGATTCCAAGTCGTAAAATGTCTTGATACTCAACACAAAGGACACAAGAGGACGGCAACAACAAAAAAGCTTTTGGAAAACATTTGAAGATTCTGACAGATGTTGGCAGTTATCGGTGAAAAAAAAACAAAAAGACCTTAAAAACAATCATTCCAAACGATCTGAAAGCTTTTTATTTGCTTTCTTGAGTTACAAGACAAATACTTTTAGGCTGCAGTGGAGGGAATGTCGTGTGTGGACGGAATCTCAGCTTCCATGCAGGAACTTCCCCTGCGTGCAAAGCTTGGGAAGAAAATAACTTGATTAAATCACAGCTCGTGATCATATTTGATGAAAACTTACTGCCCGGCGTTGCCATCTCATGTTAGCCAAGTGCTAGGCGCTAGTTAGCTGTGCGTGTGTACATAAGTGCTTCATCGGGTTTTTTATTTCTTTTCGCAGCAACTTGAAAACTCAAAAAGTTAAATACAATAAAATGTTTTGTTCCTGGTGCTTTTTGAGATTGTAGCGCTGCTAGTGCAAAAAGAAAAGCTTCTTTGAATTGTTTGTTGCCTATGAATTTAGTAGGAAATCATACATAAAATGGTGGAATGTGCTTGGAAAAATGCAACCCTGAGTTGGCCACCTTTTCAAGTACAGAGGAACCTCGGTTTTCGTTAATTTGGAAAGATCCACCAAAAACTGAAACGTACAAAAACCAAGGCAATTTTTCCCGTAGGAAATCATGTAATTATAATTAATCTGTTCCAGACATCCATAAATATGAACAAAAACATTTTATAGAGAATAACTATAGTTTTACATGCAGAAAACAATGTGAGATAATTAGAAACGAGGAATGAATGGAACTTATTGTCTGCAGAATTCCTGCACATCCTGATGAGATGGAATTCAATCGTGTTTCTCACCTTCTTTATCAAACTGGTGGCACTCACAACGCGCCCCGTGGCGGGTTATTTAGCAGCCGTACTCGATATAAAATGCACCGACAGCGAGTCAGCAACGCATAGGGTGCTTTTGTTGGGCACTCCATTTCCGAGTACTGGGCAAATGGACTAGTTTTGTGCAATACTGGATGAAAACTGATTTAATTATACGAAAACGTTGAAAGGTTTGAGTGTACCTTGGAAAAAATGCGTTTTTACGAATTACAATATTTAAAAAATGATTTTAAGAATGTTCCAAAAGCATTGGATGTTATAAATGGTAAAAGTATCCAGCATCATTTGTTGACCCCTCAGTAACACACTAATTGTACTAATTAGATGGCTTGTTTTTGGAGAAAATCTTACTAAAATGAGTGAAAGTATAATTCTTAGAAATATCAAACAGTGAAACAGGCAGTAAGATCACATTGGACTGAAGAAATTGTTCATGATTTTGCTGACCTACACAAAAAATTATACTGACTTTTTTTGTGTGTGTACAAAATCCTACTAAAGTCATGTGGGAATATCAGACATGCGAAAAGCGATGTCATAGAGGATGATACAAATGGTTAAAGCATCCATCAAATTGAAAATTGGAAAAAAAATCCAAATTTTTTAAAACAAATTGCACAATTTTTGTGGAAAATTCGACTAAATTAGAATTACTGAATGGGCTCGATGCGACATAAAAGATATGACACGACACAAACAGTAAAAAATGTACCTTTTGGTGGACTTTTAAATCGCCTGAAAAAACTGGCCTTAAAAAGAAAATTATTTCTGAATTGCGGATTTGGAAAAAAATGGAAGCAAATCGCTGCCCCCTTTTGTATCACTGCAATTTTGTTTTTATTTTTATTTTTTACAAATTGCACCATTTTTGTAGAAAATCTTACTAAATTCTAAATTCTTTGGAATAGCGAATGTGCCAGAAGTGATGTCATCGAGGATATGACACAAACCGTAAAAAGTGAAACATGCACCTTTTTGCAGAATTTGAAGTCACAATCTTTTTTTTTTTTTTTTTTTTTTTTAACAAATTGCACATTACTTTTGATACAAAATCCTACTGAACTCCGAATAAGAATTTTTGGAATATCAAATGTGCTAGCAGCGACGTAATAGAAGATGACAGAGTAAAAAAAGAACTCTAAGTCACCTGAAAAAAATGAAAAATGTGCGTTTTTTTTTTTTTAACAAATTGTACATTCATTTTTGTACAAAATCCTACTAAATTCATTTAGAATATGAATATTTGGAATATCAAATGTCACAGAGGACGATACGAACTCAAAAGTTGTGTTGCCAGTTACGAGCCAATCAGGCAAGAGGATGAGGTCACATGACATTTTTATAAGAAGATGACCAATAAGTGCTTAGATAGTTATTAACGATGAAGAGCAAAAAGGACAATAACAAAGGAAGACAAGGCGAGCGTCAAACACTCTGACAAACTTTCACAAAGTCGTCTCTTACGGAACTGAAACCAAAAGTTCCAAGGGCGGTGGGGGGAGGGGAGCCCAAAGTTATCGCAACTTCACTTCTTGTCTGACCCACCCGTGGACGTTTCGTCCAGCATGTGCATGTGAGGATCCTTTTAACTGAGAGGACTTATTGCTGAATAAATATCTGAGGTTGGGTTCCGGGTCGACGCGCTCATCTTTGGGTGGCAGAAAAGTCTTAAATTATGTCACTTTTTAACTTAGTCGCAAAGACGCAGCAATGTTTTAAAAAATAGAATAGATAAGTTATGGCTTCATAAGTTAACAGGAAGCAACGTACACCTTTTAAATAACTGTCCTCTCAGTGCATCTGTCCCCTACAAAAACAAACATGCCCCAATGCAAAAAGATAAGATACAAAAGAAAAGGCTTCCCTTGCTGCAGCGTCTGCGTGGGAATTAGCTGCTGTTTGCTGCTCGGATCCCAACATTCCAGGAAGACAAGTTCGCACAAGTCCGGAATTTTTTTTCCCCAAGTTCGTCACTGACGAGCTTGTTAATAAAACATAAAAAAAAAAAAAATCCCCTTTCAGTCACGTGCTGCTTCAGTAGGGCCGCCACACCGCCTCATCCATGCGCCCCCCCGTGTTGAGGATCGTGGGGGAGTTACTGTGACTTCCGTCCCCGTCGACCCCGCCCTCCGTCTGGCCCGGCAGGTTGGGGTTGACCAGCGAGGTGCCTGTGGAGGCGCTGGTGCATGGCGGCACCATTCGGGACGGCGAACGGTCCCCACTGGGCACCATGGAGATCTGGTAGGAACCGGATGAGGCGCCGTAGTACAGGTAGGGGGTGCTGCTGGTCTGGAAGGGTCCGCTCTGGCTCTGGGTGGAGCCCGGGTACGGCGGGGGCAGGTACGTGTGGTAGTGGGCGCCGCCCAGCGACATGGCCGAGGTGACTGGGGGCGTGTAGGTGAAGGTGGCCGGGTAGTGCATGCGGGGGCTACTGAAGCGGCTCTCTGTGAGGGACGACAGGCCCGGGAACTGTCGCTCAAACTGACCCGGGAAGGGGCTCAGGTCTGAGGATCCTGGAGGACAAAAAAAGAGGAACTATCAGCTTCAGTGATGCTGCTTGAGATCATTTTTAAATGATAAATTCTGATTTTGAAAAGCTAAACAAACCCTGACATGGACATTTTATGTCAAAATACGCTTATAAAGTCTTAAGGCTGCATGTCTACCTTATTCTGGACTTTTTTCAAAAGAAGAAGAAAGTGAGAAGAGAAGGAGGACTCATTCACAGCAGTAAGCGTCACTACGAGTCCTCGCTTGTGAGCAAAAACAAAGTATCTTATTGTTTATCACGGTGAACGGAATGGCAGTGCTTATCCTCTTTTGCACCATGGCTTCACTCTTCATCATTAAAAACGGACTGTTTCCACTTATTCCTTTTTAATTGTGTAGTTAACTTCTTTTTACACTTGAAAGACTTGTCTGATTCCAATAAATCAAGGGAAAATTTGTAACTTAAAAAAAGTCCCAGACTGTTTTATTGCGTTGATCTTCAACTATTAACAGTGCTTAACTTATTTTTACACTTTTACAGCACTTTAGAATGCTTGAAAAAAAAGAAGTGTGTGTGCTTCATCGGATGCGAATCTCACTTTTCATAAAAGTGAGAGTGCTGAGTTGGCTGTCCAGTTAAAGGGGACAGTTTGACCCTGGAACAGACAATTTGTGTTGACATAATTTCCTATGGGAAAAATGGTATTGAATTGTGTTGTGTTATCCACTTTTTTATTGTTTTATTCATCTCCAGTCTCGCTGACAAAGCATCACGCGTATTTATGTTTGTGTGTGTGTGTGTTTATGTCTGTCTGCGTTGCTGTGTGCGTGTGTGTGCGTGTGTGTATGAATCAGGAGCTGCACATGTGGGAACACTTTATGCCCAAACAGTTTCCATGAGAGCCATAATGAGGCGGGTCTGAGCTCTGATGTGGCTCCTCCGCTCGCCTTCCGTCGGCTCCAGCGTATGTGTGTGTGTGTCTCACCCTCACTTTGCTGCCCCCCTTTAGAAATACCCCCCAAAAACCGCTAACTGGCTGCGGTTGCGTGCGGCGCTGGGTGCAGAGTTTATGGAGAATGGGAGGTCCCACTCCCACTTTTTGTCTCCCCTTAGTGGCGGAGTCCTGTTATGGCGCGCTCATCGTAAATCACAAGGCGTCTTCTGTGTCACCATGTCTGCTGGTGGGGGACAGGCTAGCGGGGACCGGGGCAGGGGGGTGGCTCAGTGTTAATGTGCAAGTGTAGCTAGCGTCAGATAGCATATGCTGCCAATTAGGGCCTTTTAAACTACTTCTTCCCACCACATCAGTCTGATTCTCATAGAAATAGTAGGTGATCGTCTACTCCGTGATCTCAGACCGCCTTTTTAACAGCCCGGTTCTGTTTCTGGTGCCGAGTGGGCTTCTGTGATGATGCGCCAGAAGTGATTTTATTGCTTTGAACGAGAGCACAGTTGGACGTGTTTGGACTTTTTTGACAAAACACTTCCGAAATGAGACTTGAATGGTTGAACTTTTGCGACACATGAGCTGGACTGCATGCATGTGTGTGTGTTTAGGGGCGGGGCATTTAGCACCTCAGCGTCCGTATCAGCTTCTGCAGGCCACACTCGGGGATCCTTTGAGTAGCTGGATTGTGTTACTGAGGTGTCAACATCATCTGCAGAGATCCTGAATTACATCACTTGGGAGATATTCATGTGTGATTACCCTTGCTATGAGGAGAAAGAATGACGTGCACGTGATGAAAGCTGCAGAAGGGGAAATCCAAGCTATTTAACGTTGGCAAGGCAGCTCAAAGTCATTGTAATGCGCACGCACGCACGCACGCACGCACAAGAGGAACAAAAAAAGGTACTAGTGGGTCAAACAGGTGCACGCATATAGAACTTGTCTGGCGGCATGTTGGGATTTTAAAGGAGCGCTTCCCTTTTATTGGGAGAGAAGGGGGCGGGAGGGGGTGTTCTGCGTCAGCGACAAATTGAAACCCAGATGCGCTGCTACACCAAACAGGCTGGCTAATGTAATTACCCACAATACCTTGTGAGAGTGGCCTTTTGCCCATAAAGACACTTTATTTGTCAGTCCCAAGCCTATTATTTCCCATAGTCCTTCTGAGATCAAAGGCTCGGTGCCGCAAGCAAAAGAGAACTAAATCCCGACATCCAATAGGCTACCACGAGACAACAAGACCAGCGAAAGGGTCGCCGTCTTTGCTTTTCTTCAACTTTTAAAAGAAGAATCAACGTGCCTTATTTGTTTTATTTGCGATGAACACAAAGGCCTTATGTGCTGTTAGCGCAGATTTGGAGGTCATGGGGTTATTGGTGACTAACATGGAGCCGTCAAGTTACATGCTTTATTAGTGACTGATGTGGATATTGAATTATATGAGTTATTCATGATTAATGAGTTATTAGTGACGATTGTGTAGTTAAAATGAGTTATTGACTAATATATGGAGATTGAGGAGTTATTAGTAATTTATTATTTATGACTAATATGGAAATGAACTGAGTTATTAGGTGCTATATGCGGACATCAAAGGAGTTATTTGTGGCGTTGAGATTAAATGAGTTTTTAGTGGCTAATGTGGCTATCCAGTTAATTATTAGGAACTAGTGTGGAGATTAAATGAGTTATTAGTGATTAATGTAGAAATGAAATTAGTTATTAGTGACTAATCTGGAGGTTAAATAAGTTATCAATGATTAATGTGGAGCTTAAACGAGTGACTACACAATGGGGTGGCAGTAAGGAGGATGTCTACCTGGCAAGCGTCTAGGCACGTCGCTGATGGCGGGCAGACCCGTGCCTCTGCTGGAGGAGAGGGGGGTGGTGGAGTGGACTGAGGGGGACGCCATGGGACTCAGGTAGGACGGGTACGTCTGTTCATAAGACCAAGAAGGAGAGGACTGGGACTGACGCGGGTCTGATTGGGGGAGGGGGGGTGAATCAAAGGGAAGGGAGGAAGCAGAGAAAGGTAAGAATAAAAGTTTACAGTTTCGAGTTACATGAAATGATCGCTGTCTAGTGGTTTAGAGTCGGTTGCGCTTGTTATGCAAGATCCTCTGTGATGATATTGCTAATGTTTGTCGTCCAGGAGAATATCTTTGTTTGCCGTATGAGAGGATGATCTGGCAGACATCTAGCATTTCACGAAAGCAACGTGGGACCATAAACCTGAACCATCAATTCTCATCTAAAATCAAGTACTAAAGACCTTAAAGGAATGGGGCGGCTTGTTGCCATGGTGACCGAGGGTCAGGAGAGCTCACCGGTTATCTGCGTCTGTCCCTGCTGGGTGAATGTGTTGGCCGCCGTGTTGAGCGCGGGCCGCGGGGCTTGGGCGGGGACCGTCACCCTGACCCTCATCCTCTCCAGCTCACTCAGGCGGTCTGAGAAGAGGCCCGACTTTGGCGGGTCCTCCAGCTTCTGGCGATGTCCTGAGGACACAAGAAGGGAGTTTATCAGTGGGCGGGGTGCGTTTGCAGTTTCCCATTTAACAAGTGAACATGAACACTTTTATTGCTAACTGCTTTTTACACTTGTACTGTATGACCATTAACAAAGTTCAAAATTTAATTGCATCTGTGACCATGAATCACGCCTTTGGAGGATCCAGCGGCCTGCGGCACAGCGAAATCCTGACAGGGTTGATGACGAGGCTAAAGGCTACACCGTGACTCTTCATTCCAACTGATCGCCTGGAACTGACTACTTTTATTTCCATTGTTCCCAAAGGAAAAACTACTTTCAAAAAGGAGGTGGTACTTTTACGAAAGTGATGTCAGGACCTTGTTTTGTCCCACTAGAAAAGATAAAACGTAGAGAGGAAGTTTTATGCCCTACTTTTTGACTTTTAACCTGAGGCTTCTCCTGTCGTCAGGTAAACACAGTTTCTCACGCCACGCCGCCATTATCCCTACAGGAGCCTTCAACCGATGCCAAAAATATTACTGCCGCTCTCTTCCTGCATTCTTTATACTTGCTATTCTCAGGGTGGCGGGACTTGTGCAAAAGACAAATGGAGCACGCTGCAAATAGATTAATTATAATATCATTTTGTCTGTCTGGGTGTTAATTCAGTGTTTCATGCGGATGCCAGCGCAGTAAAAGTGGGACATGAAACCGATGGCATCGTTTTGGTGTCTACTCAAGTGCGGAGTGGAGTAAATATCAAACTCCCGCTGTGCTTGGCAGGCCTCCAGCTGGCCCAGAAACAATCAGGCTGCTGCTTCAGAATCTGACCCAACCTGCTCCCAGTTGATGCTGGGAAAAAAGCACTGGCATCAATCCTGTCTACTGCGTTCGCTGATGTTTAAAAAAAATAAATGGTGTTAAGGTGGTTTGGAGGGCACTTCGCCTCATTGGGGAACAGGTTTTTGCCCTGACACAGCAGAAGGACCGGATCCTGGACAGGAGAACTTGGTTCCTGGTTTTGCCAAAAGCTTTGTTTACCTCACTAAGTTGGCCGGCAGGTATGAATGCCAACATGTCAAGATCACACCTTTTAAAAGATTTATGGAAGGAGAAGGTTTAACTAGTGCTCCAGTCCGGGAAGTAGGCCACACCGGAGACTACAAGACAACTTTATCACTTTGGTTATTGGCTGCGCAAGAGTACGTCTGTCAACCTCACTTCCTGACCACATAAGAGTCGCGCTGGACATCGAGTTGACAGTTTGGGCTTAGCTCGATGGCTTGCACTCTTAACTCTCAGAACCCGAGGCCGACTGAACCAGGCGTGTTATAATTATAACTCAAAGTCATCCAGACAGTCCTTGACCAACTGCTGCTACAAGACCATGGCTCCAAGTAGTCACATCACATGTCCCACACTGTTGCTCCGGGGCCTCCATCTTCCTGAGTCTGACGCAAAAGGTTCTGCTGATAAATGCTCAGAATTTGTCTTTCAATAAAGAGCTCTCTTTTGTCTCTGCTGTCATTTTACAGCATGTGATACTCTCTGCAAAGTCATTTATTCTGAGGGAACTTGGGAATTTTAACAACAAATACTGTCACCGTGCAACAACATAAAATTCTACTTGGGTAAAAAGGGACTGAAATGTAGTGGCAGGCTGTGCATTTGGTACCTGGGCCATCAGTGGGGACTGAATCCACCTCTTAGTACCAGCACTATCACGCAATTACAGTATATAAACCATCATTAATATACAAAAATGCAACATATCAAGACAAGCATTCAGAAATTTTAATAATGTATAAATATAATACATTTAATAATAATAATTAGGTCTGTCAATTGATTAAAATATTTGTGATTAATCACATTTTGTCCATAGTTTACTCATTAATTAATCACATTTAATTGCAGATGAAAAAAAGTTTTTATCTATAATAAGTAGGAGTGGGAATCTCTGGCCACCTCACGACTTGATGCGATTACGAGTCAGAGGCCTGCGATGCGATGATTAAACGATTATTGATGCATCTTTTTTTGTGATCGTTTGTCAATTTCTTTTTAATCACTGTGTACTACTAAAACAAAGCATATTTGTAATGATCTACAATTAAAATAAACATGAACCAGATAAATTTACTTCCGTTATCTTTTAATAATTGGAAGGTTACATCTACCAAAGTGCACCAGTAGCCGCATGTATAAAATGAACAAACATTAGCATATTCTGAGTAACCAACATAAAAAAATCTGCCATTATTCACAAATAAATAATAGACTTTTGAATTCAAACTAAAATCCTGAGCATAGAATCTCTGACAAAATAATATTTTTGCTGTATAGCAAAGTCAAAAACAGCTTTCATACAAAATATAGATTTCTGTACCAGCGGCTCTCATACAAGGATAATGCTTGCAGATGTCAGTGGATTATGAATAACCAAAACAACTAGGCTGCCCTTATTCACAATTGCAGTGTCAGTGAAATAACGTTGCGATGGGATGTTGTGTCTGGGTTCCAAAGTCCACGACAAAGCACGAAGGCCCTGCTTCTCAACAATCGAATACGGCCACAAATCCTTCGCATTACAAGTTGCGATTGACTTTGTGATTCGCTTCGCCTTTTCCAAGTTGGGTGGAAAATTAGTTATTACCTGCTCAATGGTTCTCTGGCTGGCAGCAACTTCAGCTGGCTGTTTTTCTTCCTTGTTCGGTGGAAACGTGCTGTGTGGTTTCTCATATTTGTTGTGTTCCCAAAGTATTTTAAGCTTGTATGACAAAGCTTGCATATTGTCTGGCTCTTCTCCAGCTCATTTTTACCTTCAACTACGTGAAAGCCAAAGTGCTTCTAGACGCTCGCTTTAAATCCAGCGGGCGCGGGTCGGAGTTTACGCTCAGCCATTCTAGTAGCGTCTTACACTGAGATGCACCACCATAAACTGTCCAAGGGGCACTTCCGCTTTCCGTCTGTTGATTGTTTTCTTTTTGTTCCATCAGCATTGATTATTAACATTTATAGATCGATTAATAATCGTCAATGTCCGCATCACGATGCATCTAAGAATCGATGATTTCCCCCGCCCCTAATAATAAGTAGAGATGTAAATCTCTTTGTGGTAAATGATTGATACGCAACTACAATGATAACTACATCAAACTTGATGTAAAGGGATATCAATTTTGGAAATATGGGCCATTATTTTATTCAAAAATAATATACAGTTAGAAATCCCCCAGTTTTTGAATGTTTAATGCGAGTGGAGATTTGTCCCACTTTGACGGTCTTTGAACGCACTTTCTCACACGCTATGAAATCTGATTGGTTAAACAGAAACAGCCCCGTTGCTAATACTTTTTAGTGACATGGGCCAGCATTACGGATTCTGAAGGCCTGGGACAGATTACATTGACATGGCAACACACAGAAGCTGAAATCTGATTGAACAGAAAAATCTAGCATATTTGCAAGAAGCCGCGCAGCCAATTCCACTCCTTTCTTACAATTCCAATCACTGGGAGTAAACATTTGTGTCAATTCATGATGTTGTTTGTCCAGCGGGTCAACTTCCACATCCTTCAAGCTCCATTTGGGACCAATTTAGCTGTAAAAGACCACGCCACCATGATATTGTTTTCATGGCCTTGCAGTAAGTGTGCTTTTTCTCCATGGCTTAATTACACCTTTTGGACAACTGTTGCTGAACTCGAGATGTCTCAGCTGTTTTACCGGAACCCAGTCTGGGCACAGGAATGAACCTGAGGTATTTAAAGAAACGGGAAAGGCGGATGATTTCACCCGCCGTAGGGAAAGTCCCTGAGATTCCCATCATCCCCCTGTGAAAAGCGGCGCACATTTGCGATAGCGCCTGCCACTTTTCTGCCCCGGCCGGCAGCCGGAAGCACGGACAAATTCGCACCAGATGTGCGGGGCTCCACGATGGCCGCCTGCACACACACGCTTGTGCACATGTGTGTAAAGATTAGTGGGGATAACACGGTGACAGACTGCAACTCTGATCACGTCGCAGCGCACTGATCCAAGCAGACTATTATCGCAGCCTTCCAAGAGACACAAGCGCGGATTCGTGTCGCGACAGCAATTCTGATGAAAGAAGAAAAAGTAGGCAAACAGAATAAAGTCCTGTGTAATTAATGGCTCCTTCAGATTGGATTTGAGCACAAGGATCTTTGTACGCTCGTTTGTTACTGCCACAGGGAGATCCAGAATCCCCCCCTTTCATGGACAAGGGAATGATTTGTGTAGAGATTTACGGTGACAGTTACGGTGACATTCTGGGAGTCGCTTTAAGGCGTATACAAGTGACGCCAAAGCAGGCAGCCAGCTATCTTAGCTTTGCTTAGCTTAACCTAGCCTCGAGACTTGAAACAACAAGGCTGGCTTTGTATGAAGTCCAGATAATACATTTTATGTTGGGAGACTTGAGAAGGTTTTTGCCACACCGTGATTTATGCTAAGCTAGGCTAATGTTACCACTTATGGTGGCTTTATTGTGATTTGTAAGTTTTTTTTTAAGCACGACTGCAAGTAGAATAAATGGGATAACTGCGGGACAGACCAATATATATGTATATATATCATATATATATATATTACTCATCCACTTCCTTTTATTGGTAGTGTGTGTTTGTAGTGTAGTAAATGAGCCACAATAATCCTGAATGTTATATACTTGCCGATATCAAAGGGAGCCTCATTTTGTTGTTTTTAATTGAGATTAAACACCTAAAACATGGATTTAACAGATTCAAACTCAAAGAACGAAATGTGTGACTGGTTTGGGACAGGTGCGCTGTTATTTTGGATAAACATAAATCTTTTTAGAAACTTGCTGACATAGCAGAAACGGAACAAGTCATCCTGTTCTTTTTTTAATCGCGTTCGATCGCTGCATCGTTCAACAGGATTCAAACTCTATCATAGCCCAAAATGTGTGCGTCATTTGGGACAGGCGAGCTATTATGTAGAGCCCCAAAACATTTAGAAACTTACTGATATGATTTAGTGTGTTCTTTTTAATTGCGATTAATATCGATGCCATTGATCGATGGATTAAAAATAAAAGAACAAACAGTGAATCATTTCTATTTATTTATATATATTTTTACATTGATCAAACACTTTTATAAGCTTGCTGTCATGATCAGAGAAACTGAAAGGGAGATTGTTTTAATCACTTGCTGATGTGTCAGGGAGATTTATCATGTTTTTATTAATTAATCGCAATTAATAGCGATGCAGTTCACTGATGCATTCAAAGTCCAAAATGTGTGATTCGTTTGGGACAGGAGCGCTATTGTTTTGTAGAAACTTGGTGATATGATACTGATTAAAATCAATTATTGTAAAAGATTCTAACTCAGTCAAAGACTAAATATTGTTTTGGACAGGCATGCTGTTATTTTGCATATCTCAAAAACTTTTTTTTGACATGAAGACCTAACAATGTGCCAACCGACACCTTGGCACAGACCAAAAGTCCAATCCAATCTGCTCATCATCTCCAAAACTTAGAAATTCACGCTTTTCACTGGATAGTGCCATCATCCCTATGTTGCTCACAGCCACTAGGGGGCATATCTGCATGGTGTCTGGGGACTGCTATGATCTGCTGTGATCTATTAACCACCATGACAGTCCTCTCTGCATGTGTGTGTGTGTGTGTGTGTGTGTGTGTGTGCACATCCATCATCTCCTTGTGATGGCCGCCAGTGCAGAATATAAACGGATACTCTGCGGCTATAATTCATTTTTTTATTTGGAGCCTCACGATGGCCATGTTGTTGTTTTTTTCTTCAACGCTCAGACACGATGAATTATTTCGAATACCGGCGGCGGGGCGTTATAAGAGGAAAAAAGTGTGGAACGGGTGACAGCCAGGCGCCCGTCCACCACGGGGGTCTGGTATCGAGGGAGGCGGCGGACGGGGGTTTAGGAAGAAATGAGGGTAGATGATAAAACCAGAGATGGGGGGGGAAGAGAGGGGGGAAAAGCGAGTGAAGAGGCGAAAAGGAGCCATGCTGACTGTGGTGGAGCTCTGCCAGGCGTCTGTGTGGTCCATGCAGGAAGCACGCCATGGAAGGAACGGGCACGCACGCACGCACACACACACACACACACACACACGACAATTCCCAAAGGCAGTACTATTACTTCACGCTAAAAACACATTAGAGATGATTCAGAACGGGAGAGAAGCAACCCTAGACGCTCTTTATTTCTTGACGCTGTTCTCGCTCTCTGCTTCTCACTCCGCCCTCAGACGCTGAATGGTTTTGTGTTTGGCGTCGCACACACTTGGCACGCCTTCAAGGGACTTCATGAGACGTTCAACTGACTGACTGCCTCTGGAAAAGCCTAAAGGTTCTTTTTGTTTTCCGTCTTTAGCCTCCTCTCTCTTTTCTTTGCTCTTCATGTTTTTGCTGTTTTTATTTGATTTGTCAGACTCCCATTGTTCAGCTTGTTTTGTTGCTATAGTTGTAAGGCAGTAAAGATGTGTTGACTTTTATCACACCAGGAAAAAAACAATAGTTCCAGGCCCTTACGGACACTACTTTATTATTAGTACACAATCTAATGAGATCCAACACAAACAAGAATGTTGTAATCAAAATGCAGTCAGTTCCAACCTGCAGAGATATTAGTTTATCGTGATGGGAAACTCCATTCATTTGACTGAATCATGTTCTTATGACTCACTCACTCATCTGAAGTGAATTGGGTACTCGTTTCACTCATCACAAAGCGCACGCGCAGAAACTTGCACACACCCCACAAGATGCACCCATGAGTCAGTTAAACCCCCGGGCTGAGCGAGTGAATTGCTCGTTTTGTCGAATCTGTGATACGGCGCCGTGCAGGAAGGGGAAAGGAGAGTTGATATGAGGCACGGAACAGATCTGTTGCTTTTTCCACCCGGCTAATACATTTATACAAACGCAGTTAGAGTAACAGTTGCACAATTAGTGACATGTTGCTTGGTTTCCTTTTTTAGTTTAGCGAGAGGTCGCAGGGGTGCGTAAATGAACAAGTTACCAGAAACGAGTATTGAAAAACTACCGGAGGCGAGTTTTGAATGCCTCGTTCATAAGGCGCACAGCTCTAGTTTGTAAAGCCCTGGAGGACCACAGGGCTTAATCTTAGATCATCTGCTGTTTTTCATACATCAGTTTGTATTTCCATGACAACTATACAGCATACGTGAGTTGCAGTTAAAGATTAGTTTGGGTTTGGTTCACTCCAATCTACAAGTCACTAACCATTGCAAAACATTTGTCTTAAAAGTGGTAGTCATGAAAGTTGCACAATAATGTATTGCACAATACTGTAGTTTCTGGTCTCTTCTCTTCTGGCAAATTGACTTCATTTTATACAATTTCAGAAATATCCCCATGATCCTGCACGCTATTTAACAACTGCAGCTTCAATTAGGCTTTTATGAATGCTTTCAGCAACTTGAAGTCACTGTTGAAAAGTAGCAGTTCATGCCTTGCTGTGTACATGTGTGTGTATGTGTGGGCTTTGGCACAAAGGCGTCTTGGATCAGGAATACGGTCTACAGGCTCTTCACCAGACTTGTTAACACCCTGACCGAAACCCAACCAAAACACAACCCCCGAGCCCCCTTCGCCTGACCACTAACTCCCACCACTGACACACAACACACACACTCGTGCCACAAAACTCAAGCTTGTGTGACACCGCAGTAGGTTTTTCCCCCCCCCCACCTAGCATCAATTAAATAAAATAACATGGGATTTGCGAAGAGGAAGTGGATCATGAGCTTTTCTGTGTGTGTAAGCATCACAGCAGCACCTGTAAACTGCATATTGGTTTAAGCGGCCCCTCCCTGCCGATTAGCTGCAAATGACATTTAATGAGGCTTATTAGTTGCGCTCACAATCAGCGCCGGACTAACGTCGCCATTAGCACAATCACACACTGATGCAACATGTGTCAGGAGCGTGCACACACACACAGACGCACTTGAGGACGGACATGCAGAGCAGCACACGCACTCGCACGCACCAGCATACAGTGGCAAACCACATGAGAACCAAGAGCTGAGGGGTCGTTAAACACAATGCAAGCCACAGAAACCCAGTTAGCCTCTTGCTAATGACTCCGTGGACAGAGACATGATTAATGTAAACCCCCCCCCCCAACACACACACACACACATCACAGATCTCTGGCTTGACCTGATCTTTGTCAGTCTGACTGTGAAAGTAACTGCATAAAGTTCAGTACCACAGAGTTCAAAAGGTATCCGTTCATGAATTCATTCATGGATTCACGGGTGGTCGCACTTTACTCAAGGAGGCGTCCTCATATGGCCGCCATAAGACTCATCAAACACTCCACATTGCGGCAGAGTGAGACATCCAAAGGTAGGCAAGTGCCAAGAACACGAGAAGGAAACGTGTAGTAAAAGTGCAAAAGAGCTGCTTGGAAAATCATCGGTACACTCCGCCTTTTAATCAAGACTTCACACTTTGAGTTACCCTTCTACGCTGGTACCACAGTGCTAGGATACCAAAAAGTGGACTCGCATAGCCGGTAGAGTTCAGTTTTTCATGGTAGGGTTTGAAAGGGTGCATCCCAGTCTGGCAACTAGCCCCACCCCTTAGGTACCCTACCATACCCCGATAGTAGGGTGCCAAAAAGTGGAGTAACGCAGCCATGCTTTACCAGGTGGCCCAGTAAAGTCCAGTTTTCTGTGTGTCTAGCTGCACCTCTGAAGTACCCTGCCACTGTGGTTGGTACCCCAACAGTGGGGCGCTAAAAAGTAGAATAGGATAACCACTTTTCAAAATTGGGTTTGCCACAGTGTGGTTTGGAAGGGCAAATCCTGGTTTGGCCTGTGGTTGAGATGTTGATTCTTTGGGTTGCTAGCTCCACCCCTTAGGTACCCCATCAGTATGGTTGGTACCCCGACTGTAGGGTCCCAAAAAGTGGACTCATGTCAACACGTTTCCAGCAAATGGCCTAGCATAAATGGGACTCAAATAGAGTTGGAGGTAGAGTTTCTGTACTTGGAACCCAGAATGACAAGAACAGGAGGGGGCGGGGCGGTTGTTCTGCCACCCTCTGACCTCAGCTTAATGACCTCGGTGGGCGAGACGTGTCCTGGCTGAAGTCCTAGAGTAAAATTATCGTGGCGATGTAATCCCGACCACACGGCAGCGTGAGTTGCGGTGACGTCGCCTGCATGGAGACGGCGAGTCGCTCTCGTATGCAAAAGAGAAGGATGAAGGAAACCAAAAAAAAAGCAGAACATGTTGTGTTCCTCTTTGAAACAAGCAGACGAGAACAACAGATGCTGTTCAAAGCAGGCCAGAACCGGCTCACCTGATCACGGGCTGGACATGAATGGTGATGTTGTCCGAATCTCAGATGTTCGCCACCAAACAAGCAATTTGTTTAAAAAAAAAAAAAATCATGTGACGTGCGACAGCAGATGCACAGGAAATGCTTTTAATCAAAGCCAGCATCTTGCGAGCGTGTGAGTGTTTTCTTGGCTGCCTTTCCTCACAGAGGGAACGATGCTGCTGCTAATCTCAGTGTCTCGCGGCTCCGCTCTGTCCTGCTGCCACATGTGCGGGCGCTTGTTTGCGACGCCATATTGTTCAGAATATTTGCTTTTTTTTTTTTTTTTAATAAAATTTGTTATGAACAGGGAGGAGGCAAACAGCTGCCTGCCAGACCAGTTGGCACTGACGGCTAATGCATAGTAAAGTTTTTATACGGCCATTAAAAGGAGCTGATGCGAGCACTCTCAGGAATATTCCAGCCCTTTTTGTGTCTCTGCTTCACGAGAAGTCATGTCCATTTAAAGCAGTACTTCTCAAATAGTGGGGTGGGCCCCCCTGGGGGCGGCGCGGTGAACTGTCAGCGGGGGTGTGAGAGGCAGGGAGGACATTCAATATTAATGCAGACCTGCCAACATGTATGAATTTGTCGTACTAATCATGCAATTTGACACTTGAATACGCTTGTATGCTCCACAGCTCTCCATTTTGTTGCATTTTGGTGGTTTTAGTTTTGAGTTCAGTCTATACAGTACATACAGATAAATAAATACATATCAGTTTCTCAATAGAATTTCAAATTGGGGGGATGGACGTGAAAACATTTCTGTCCCCCAGCGGGGGCAGGACAGAAAATAATAGAGAACCACTTGTGCTTCTACAGCATTCGAAATAAAACCTGAGGGTGGGGGGTGGTTGTGCTTCGCTATGTGTCTTAAAATGCGAAAAAGGATAAAACGCGAACAGGCTAACCTAGCATAATGTCACTGTTAAAATATGAGCGTAATGTTAGCACTGTAGCATCACATAGCTATGCTAGTGTTGCTAATGTTTGACGTCACTCGTGATGAAGATTTGAAGTTCCAAATAATTAGAATTTCCAAAAATATTGGAATTTAACAAAAAAATCGATGTTAGTGGTTCCAACTGTTTATTTACAAGATAGGAAAATATTCGGCTCTTCAAAGAATTTTGCGACGTCTTTTGCGATAATCCTTTCAACTTGGACGCTTAGACGTGTGCAACTTTAGAGGTTTATTTAACAACAATGTATACGATGACATAAAGCAGGCCTCGCTACACATCTTAAAACAAAGCTCTGCCAGTCACCCACAGACATGCGAGCTGTACGTTCGATCATTCTGTTTTTGTTCAGTGAATATGCTAACCTAGCATGATGTTTCTGTTAAAATGTGATGTTAGCACTTTAGCTCACATAGCTATGGTAATGTTGCAAAGTTTGTATCTTCCTGTCCCACTGCTTCATGTTACCTTGTTGTATGTGATACATGGCATGTATTACGTTGGACAAGTGCAGAGTTACAGTGTATACGTAAAAAGTGGATAATGTGCACAATAGTTGGTGTGGACTAACATAGCTCATTAGCATTAAAGCTACAGACACACAAAATGGCGTGTTGCTAGAAGCACTTTTAAACTGTCTGAATTCCAGCAGAAAAATATTTGAATATGGGACCTTTAAATGAAGTGTTGTATTTTGATATGTGTGTGTGTGTGTGTGTGTGTGTGTGTGTGCATTGTGGTACTCACTTCGGGGCTCCCGCGGTCCGTCCACGGTGACCTTTATGGCTCTGTGGTAAGTGGCGACTTGCGGCGGGTTGGTGAATACTGTGATTGTCAACGTGAAGCTCTTGCCTGTGGGGACATCAAACAACATCAAATGACACGCCGTCCGCAGAGACAATGAGCCACATTCACGGCCAAAAAAGCATCCCGCAGTCACAAGTGTGCTTGTGGTGCCACAATAGCCAATACAAACTGGGCGGGGGGGGGGCATTGAGGAGGATTAATGACAGACAACGCTGGCATGTGTATGAGAGGGTCTATTTAGCTTGGCTGGCACAGTCTAAATGGAGGTTTGACTGCAGGAGACAGTGTGTCGTTATGTAGACACTCTGCAGTGTGAGTGGGCGACAGGCATTTTAATAGTCACTTCCTCTTGCCATAATCCCTGGAGTGTGTGTGTATGTGTGCATGCGTGTGTGTATGCACATGCGCAGACACCAGGAATGCTGTGAATCAGCGCTCCAGGTCAGCAGCAGCATGGACAGTAAAAGGTATGCGTCATGTCACCGTGGCAACAAGCAGCGAAACAGGAAATGGTGGGGGGGGGGTTATATGCGGCGACTCATCGCAGCAGCTGTCCACACGTGGGCGTCCTCCTCGCTGACTGTAAACATGAGGACAGATGCAACAGGTGTCCTGCACGGTGGCCTGACTGGGACGCTAAAAGCTACAACTGAAGTCTGACATCATTTTCCTGACTTTCTTTTACACAAATTTATATTTACTGCAACACCTAAGTAAAGCCTTTTAAGCCAATCGGCAAGCCAAAGAAAGTCATTTGTGGAAAAGGCGCAATAACAAACAGTCCAATAGGTTGCTCTGCTGCTGTTAATGGGGAAAAAAATTAAAATAACACAAAATAGTTGACCAATATCAAAATTCATTCTAGCCCTGTAGGTGGCGCTATGAATACACTTCAGCCATTTAAGGTTCTAGACTCTAGGGTGGGTTGGACATCGATTGTATTGCTATGATTTCCAATGGGATTTCCAATGTATTGTAAAAGTAAAGGATCTGCATACTTGTCAACATTATAACATAACATAATAAGGGGAATGTTTGGGGAAAAAAAGAAGGGAAAATTAGGGAAAATAAGGGAACATTTTTTATCTTCCACAAGGATTTGCACCAGTATGTCTCTCGATGTAAGACAAAATTACCGGAAACTGTGCTGCTCGGGCATGAAAGTTAAAATACGGGAAAGCTGGGCAAAATTACGGCGTTTGCCGGTGAAAACGGGAGGGTTGAGGTACGTGTCCGTGGTAAGTGCACTATGACGTGTAATGATGCTATCAAGAGTATCTGCTTCCACTCGGCTGCCATGCTATCAATCCTGGCTGTCACACCTCTGCTGTGTCATCATCACCAGCCCTCCTTCCTCGCTCCCCAATGGCAGGTATTCATTTCAGACACCTCGTAGTCTGATCTCTCTGGGAGCTCCTATGTCACTTCCTGTCGTCAGATTCTGTGTCACCGGCGTGCATCTCCACGGCAACGGGCCAAACACCCTGATAACCGTCCTTCTTGCCCCTCGTGTTCCCTCCTCAGCCATGAGGGATAAAACTCCCGCGACGAGACAAAGCTGCAGGTGGCAAAGGCTCTCTTCTTACAGTAACATGTACGCAGCACACCTTCACACCATAAAAGGCATTTTGGAATGCCGTGTGGTATCCACAGCCTGAGGTGCCGCATGTTTACAGAGATGCACGGAGCGAGGTCACATCAGGTCATCATTAAGACGTGCATTATTATACTGCTAAATGTGCGTTCTTAATGTGCGTGTTTTTAATAACTATTTTCATTGGAAGCCATAAGTGACTCCAAAAAAACAAGTACTTCCTCCTCGTGCCACACCCCCTCCATTCAGCAAAGAGAAAAGTGGAACGCCATTATTTTTAAGCGTTGCTTTTATTTTTAACTGTTGAGCTACGTGCTGACAATTAATGAACGCATTGTTCAAGAGCTAATGATTGGTTAGCCATGAAAAAGTCATGACACAGATTCCAGCGTCATATATGCTTTGATGAAATGTTGTAATGTGTGTAAACGTGTCGGTCTACCCCAGTAGACAACTTGATACGCTTCGAGGAACAGCAATACAGCACTATCGGATACGTTTGCACTTGTACAAGTATTTTGTTTAAAATACTTGCACATAGAAATGTATTTTTAAAAGCGTATATTATATTATAAACTTACTATATTGGGTAATACAAATGTAAAGGTGACTATAGGGGTGTTATTTCATGTTTAGAGGACTCTAATAATGTTAAAAACGTATTTAGAAGATTGTGAAAGGGTTTT
The DNA here is from genome assembly GCF_027744805.1 of Dunckerocampus dactyliophorus. Lineage (NCBI taxonomy): Eukaryota > Metazoa > Chordata > Actinopteri > Syngnathiformes > Syngnathidae > Dunckerocampus > Dunckerocampus dactyliophorus. The sequence goes on along the minus strand of NC_072837.1, from coordinate 13,761,791 downwards.
TTATGCCATAACTATAATAATAATCCATTTCTAAATCCATTTCGCAGAAAATATATCTGGGTCGGATCTGGAACCAATTAATCGTGATAAAGGAGTGATTACTGTACATGCATTTTTACATACATTTGGACAAATGTATTTTTTAAGTAAATGTACACATATAAATGTATTTTTAAATACATTTGCACAAATAAATGTATTTTTTAAAATAAATTTACACTTATAAATGTATTTTTAAATACATATGCACAAATAAATGTATTTTTTAAATGTACACATATAAATGTATTTTTAAATACATTTGGACAAATAAATGTATTTTTTAAATGTACACATATAAATGTATTTTTAAATACATTTGCACATATTGTATTTTCATGTCACATATTGTACATTAAATACATTTACAAATATAAATAATTTTTTAAATACATTTTCACATGTAACATTTTGCACATAGAAATGTATTTTTAAAAAATACATTTGCACATATATATGCATTTTTCAAATACATTTTCACCTATAAATGTGTTTTTTAAAGATACATTTTCAGATATAAATGTATTTTTTCCTCCATATTCACATATAAGTACATTTTTAAAATACATTTGCACATATGTCCTCGTTTAAAAATGGGACGTGTCCACTTATACTGCATGTTAAATCAGTCTAATGACATTTGTGGTGTGTTTTTATTAAATATTTCAACTGTTTTTACTGCACCTGTGTGACATACAACCAACGTGACATAGGGCATGTGTTTTTTCACTTTTCCCTAATTTCTTGGTGAAAAATCCCTAAATTTGGAACTCGCACAGAAAAATTGAAGAATGCATTGGCCACTGTGAAATTATTCACCTTTTACCTCTGTATTTAACACACTAAAAGCAATCAGATATAGTTTAGGGATGAAGCGAGATAAATAAACCATGATTTTTGCATCTTTCGGGATGACTGCGGTTAAATACGGCATCTAATTTGAGCAGTATTGTGTTAATATTGATCACAATAATCATTATATGAAACGTTCATGACTTTCCATGTGTATTGTAGGTGAAGATACGCTGATGTGAGGCGGTGTTTAAATTTGTGTTTGGCATATGCCATTAAAAAACAGGTTTCGGCCTGCAAATGCCCCCCGGAGACACCTCTGGCCTAAATCTTAAAGACCAAATATCCAGGATGTTGGAATGCTGCTAGGCCTTGGTTCTAGAGGAAGAGGATTTCAAAGTGTGTCCTGAACATGAATCCAATCAAAGGGGGGGGGGGGTGAAGAGCTGATTATGTGTTTGCCACGTCAGCGAATGTGACCATGGTGGCCCATGGTGGAGCGCGGGCCTCACCTCTGCCACTGCGGCCTACGAAGCGCAGGTCGTTGAAGCGTGCCACCTGGTTCTTCATCACGCCCGAGGCGTTGCGCAGCTCTGCCGAGTAGTTCTCGTCGTTTCCCGCCATGACCGTGACCACCGTGCCGTCGGGTATGTCTCCCAGGGCCACCACCTGGCAGGAGAGGGAGGTGACTCAATCAAACATGGAAAACCACGACAAAGATGGAACCATTCAGTCAAGTTTTTGTATAATTTGGTTTTCTGCGATCATTTTCACCAAAATGTTACCACGATTTTCATAGAACATTTGCATAGAACTTCAGTGTGAGAATATTGAAGGAAGCTGACTAAAGACCTCCACCAACAATGAACAATCCGAATTTGGGTTAGCCTACCAACCCCCTGCATAGGCCTGTCATTTATCTTATACAATATTTCTTAAAACAACTTAAAATATTCTTTCTCACAATACCACACGAGTGTGAAAATGATTGCATCTGCACCAAAAGGTAAACGCATGTCCCGGGATTTTGCATAATCCTGCAAACTGTCAATCTAACATCAGGATCAGCAGCTTTACCAGCCCGGTTGGAGATAATTACACGCCTTAACCACATCTGACAACCTTCACCTTCCAGCTGATATCATATCTGACCACACTGCACACAATCTGTGCTCAACAACAACAAGAACAACAAGGCCTCACTCAGATTCCCATTAAGATCCCTGCAGGGAGATAACAGGGCACAAGAAAAAGCTACGAAAATGACAGACAGGTAGTAAATAGAAAACAAATGAAAAGCTTCATATTTGTTTTTTGAAGGAAGCAGCAGTGTTTGAGACCAGATCTGAGGAGTCATCACAAGCTTCTTTTATGGGAAACATCGCAGGAGTTAAAAAGGTTCAGGGGCCTTCGAAAAAAAATCATTTAACATTCATATTTTTTATATGCATTAAGTAAAATGAGGTTCTAAATTATTTCTAACAAATAATTTCATGGATATTTAAAAAAAAAAAAAACGCGGTGCTTGGAACTTTATCACTTTAAATTCTCCATGAGGGTCATTAATGAATTATTTTTGCGGAAAACAACGTGAACATGCTTTTAAAAAAAACCCTAATACCTTTTATTAATGTCAAAATAACTTGCTTAAACTACAACATGTAAAAGGAAAGAGAGACTGAGGAGGATTTACTGGACATCCACACATGTAAAGTCAAATAAAATGATGTCTTTGAAATCAATACGTTCAATTTCTTACCTTAAAAGCGACAGGCAGCGTCTTGTTGCAGCGCCAGTGTGACGGCAGCACCGAGCACAGAAAGTTGGGGCTGTCGGTACGCACCAGCTCGGCCGGGTGGTCCGCGATGATCTCGGCCATGCTGCGGTTCTCGTGGGCGCGCAGTCGCGGCACCGCCACCGCCGTCGCAGCGGTGTCTGTCTGCCCAGCTCCCGGTGAGCTCACGTCGGTCATCTTTCCCGGGACCGGCTGCAGGCTGTTGGACGGCGGGCTGAACCTCCGGCTGGCGCTGGGATCTACGGGAATGCGCATGACAACGGGGCGGATTAACAAAAGCAAAAGAAAAAGACGAATAAAGTTGAGGGGAAATGGAAACTTGGAGTCCCGTGGAAGACTGCAGTGGCTCCTTGCTGCTTCTACGGGGCAGGAGGAGGAAAACCACGCGTGGGGAGTGTAAGAAAGAGGAGGAGGGAGGTGGAAGTGTGTGTGTGTGTGTGTGCGTGTGTGTCTGCGTGTGGCTTTTTAAAAGTCACCCCCACGCACTTTTTTGCGCACGCACGCGCACACACACATGCACACACGTGCGGCTATAAATAACGTCCACACGTGGAAAAATTAAAACTCTTCTCTTTTGGGGGAAAGGTTTGGGAAGTCACGGCAGCGCCATGTGTGCGTGGGAGAAAATTAACCAAAATTAACCAAACGCGTGTACTTACCCAAATAATCCACCCTCACCTCTTCCACCATATAATCATCGCTCAAACGCACTTTCGTAACGACGTGCTGCGTTCACGCACCGTCGCGACAGTGTGTGTGTGTGTGTGTGTGTGTGTGTGTGTGTGACAGAGATCCTCCCCACTCGCGGAGTGACCGCGTATTAGTCTGTAACACAGATACTGTATCATTTACTACGATACTGCACTATGAAAATTAGCATACAATCAGCTACAATGTACAGATAAATATCTGTGTTTTTAGGATTATGTATAGATAATTAAAAATGAAAAGGCAAAAAAAGGTACATATATTTTTCAACACATTGTGTATTTTTGTGCTATTTTTTCCCATTGTTGCTATATTTTTTTAAAAACAGTAATATTGTTATGCCACCGACCACAAATGGCCCCCAGGCCGCCCCTTTGCTTACTGGCACAAATTTCTTTTTTTTATTTATCACAATATCTATTTGCAATGGCTTATTGTCATACTTGAACTGGTAATACTTTTAAGAAGCCATTCTCACAATCCGTCACTGCTGCCTGAATTGAAATATGCAAACATAAAAAAACAACTTTAAAACATCCTTTAACTTGTAGTACTTAAGGTAGTACAATTGTACTTGTATGTTGATATGTGATATGGATGTGAATATATGATATGTTTAATTTAATTGTATTATATTCATTATTTGGCATTATTACCTTAACTCAATTACGCAAATAAACAAACAATGAAAAAAAATCAGAATTTACGTAGTAGTCTTTACAGTAGTACTTGATGTGCACTATTTTCCCTATATGTCATGATTACCTTGACTAAAATATGTAAATAAGCAAACAAGTAAAAAAATCCTAGTTTAACTGGTAGTACAAGTATCTCTTGAACATGTGTACTTTGATATTTTTACTGCATGTCAGTTACAGTATCTTCACTAAACAAAAACTACAACAAAAAAATGTAAAAACAGGTAGTGCTCTTACTAGTATGAGTAATCATTTAATGAAAGTATTAGACTAAAGAAATCTTTGTATTTTTTTTTAATGTGCAAGATTATTTTCCATGCACAAAATGTCATTGCCTCTCACTAAAATATGCAAAGAAATAAAGAAAACCTCATATTTTATTAGCTGTATTGTAATATATGTCAGGCTATTCCTTAAAAATGTACAAACATCTCAGGTAAGAATAAAAAAATATACATAAAATTACTAAAGTAACAAATATAGTGACATTTAGCATAGATGTACTAATAAATGACAATACTATATGGATGTATGATGAATGCATGTACTATATGTGTCCCTCTGTAGAGGGCATCATTGACCCTTGGTCAGGTTCTCTCCTACATGCTCCCTCATTCATGACCCCCCTCCCCCCTCCCCCCCCATTACCCATTGGTCTCCAGCAAGTCTCGCCGGCTGCCACATCACAGCGGCGTGTGCGATGCCACTGTGCACTGCTGCCTGACTTTTCCATGGCGCTGAAGCAGCTTTTACTGCCAATGAAGCGCTTTGATTCTCTCAGCCGGCGACGACTCCTTAGCAGACTGGTTACTGCTTGGCCCTCGTAGGTGGAATAGAATGGAATACTTTTCACTTGCATGTTAAACCCGCAGAGTTGTGTTCATGTACACATCTGCTAGTGTGGGATACGGTGGTGTGAAAAAGTGTTTGCTCCCTTTCTGATTACTTATTTTTTTGCATGTTTGTCACACTTAAATGTTTCAGATCATCAAAGAAATTTAAATATTAGTCAATGACAACACAACAGAACACAAAATGCAGTTTTTAAATGACAGTTTTTATTATTAACTCATTGACTGCCAGCCATGTTCAGAGCAGAGAGCTCCATACTGCCAGAGTTTTTGGGCACCCACAGAATATTGAGTTTTAGGACTACGTAAACATAGAACGATGTAAACAAACTTTAGACTCTCTTCTTTCAGCAGAAAAATAGTTTGTTTCTAGCTATTTTGGGTCTTTAGATATTGGCTGCAGAACATAGCGTAGTTTCAGCAAAAACACCTGATTTTGACGAAAAAACAGAAAACAAGCTTTTTCTGCAGAGAAGCAAATTGAAACAGAGTGACGGTGGGGTCTGCTGGATGTGGGGATGAATCCCTGCTGCTGACTGATCCAGACGGAAGCCACTTGTCAGAAGAATCAAGGTCGGGTTCTGAGTCACCTGACTCTGGTGTCGCGCCTCATGGCTCAGCAATGCTAACCCACTAGCGTGTCGCTTTGGCTGCCATTGTCAACTCCATTTGTGTTTACGTCACCTACATCACCCATGTCACCTCTATCTTTCACGATCGCGTCACTACGAAAGGTAGATCCACCGCCAGACAAGCTCTGTGACAGTGTTAGCTGCCTGGATTTTTTTGTCTCTGCTCGATTTCTGCATGTTTCGCCATTTTCCTCTCTCAACCCACAATCCGACTCACGAAAAAAAGCAAAAGACGTCAATTGACGTCTTTGGCAGTCAACGTTACTTTTTGAAAAGACGTCAATAGAACTCTTTGGCAGTGAAAGAGTTAAGGGAGAAAAAAAATAAATTGAGATCTCTTAGTCTGGAAAAGGGTATAAAGCCATTTCTCAAGCCTTTCTAAAGTGGTGAACCTTCCCAGGAGTGGCTGGCCAACCAAAAATTACCCCAAGAGGTCACAAAAGACCCCACAACAACATCCAAAGAACTGCAGGCCTCACTTGCCTCAGTTAAGGTCAGTGGTCATGACTCCTAAGTAACTCATAAGAAAGACACTGGGCAAAAATGGCCTACATGGCAGAGTTCCAAGATGAAAACCACTCCTTAAGAAAAATAACTCGTCACAATTTTGCCATGAAACATCTTGACACCATCCGTAGTCTCATTAGGAGCATGCCCCGACGTTGTCAGGCATGCGTACAAGCACGTGGGGGCCACACAAACTACTGAGAATCATTTTGAGTTGCTACAATGACATTTTAGCAAAATGGACCAGTGTGCTGCATCATTTTTTCACTTTCATTTTTGGGGTGTCTTTGATTTCTCCCCCTCTATAGGGTGATCATTTTCATTTCTATCAAATGATGTGGCATCATTTTGTTACTAATACATCACCCACTTATTATCAGGAAAGATATTCAAGATCATTTTTTCCCCCAGTTTAGATCTGATGTGTTTTCGAAGTGTTCCTCTAATTTTTTTGAGCAGTATAGTTGTAGCCCATCGATCATGCATATGTGTCATTTCTGCAGGAGATGCTGTCAGCCCCCCTGCTACACCACACAGCACCCCAGGAGCGTTCAAAAGCTGTTCCTTTAATTTTTTTGAGCAGTATATATATAAAGTCTGAATGCACTGACGAGCACCTCATCATGTGGACCTGATCACAAACAGCCTCCTTCCATCCCCTGTCCCCCATCACTGGTCACTTTAGGGCAGCTGTGTCAAAAGCCTAAAGCCGGGGGGCTGTTTGTGGCCCGCAGGTAATTTTTCTTATTGGTATTCTAAAGGCAGAATTTATTCTCACATTAAAGCAATTACAAATTACAGGCATATGCTTGGTCAGCGATAACACAAAGTTGGGTTCAGTAGTGATGGTCCGATTGATCGGCCACCAATCAGTATCTGCTGATTTCCGTGAAAAATCACGTGATCGGCATATGCTGATCACCTGTGGCTAGAACTATTACATTCGGCAGAGATCCCTGCATGCAGTGTAGTGTCTTGCCCTAAATAATGTCTTGGGCAGCGTCGTCCTCCCACTTTCCTTCACAGTGCACAGGCCTGCCTAAACAAAAACAATCATATCTGCCGTGTGGAACTTGACTGCCAACACATGCCATAAAAACTACCTTGCGGCGGTAACCCATTAAAAAGCTTTAATTGAATATGGTATTTGAAGAACAAACACTTGACGGAGTATGGTAAGATTTCGAGGCTCACGGTATGATCATGGGTAACGCAAGCTAACGCAGCCATGTAGACACTTGCCCGTATGTGTGTGACAGTCAGAAGGCTAAGCAAATAATCTGAAAAATAATAATTCATCGGACGAGATGACCAGCCTTTGTCAGCGGTGGAAGACACCGCGTTCCCTGAGTGCTCTCTCATTTACCTGGAAGTCCTGTTCGAGCTCCACCAATGCACTGTTACATCCAAAGTCTCCTTAAAGAAGGCATTTCATCCTCTTAAGTTTCACGAGTGATATATGTTCTCATGAAAAAGTCAAATATGTTTTTGTTAAATTAAGGTGATTTTGGGGTTCCTTTTTCATATCATATAGCCAATAGTGGGATGCAGACAGAAATTCTGTAAAATAAAAATAATGCAAAATGAATCCACGTGGTCAGTATCAGATGATTTCAGTCCTGGATGATTGGTATCAGAATCTGCAGCATTAAACCCTGATCGGAGAATCCCTAGAGTTAAATATATCACATATTTTGACCTCCATTGCATTGGTTTTAGCATGTAATTACGTAAAGAACAGCTGAAGAATAAAAAAACAAAGAGTGCAGGCGGTCCTCGTGTTACGACGTGTCATGGTTACGTACACACTTCCGTGAATTACTACTGTTCAAAAAGAAAGGGAGAACCTAATACGTGTGCACGGCGGAAGAATACATAGTCGCACGTCGCCAAACTGCGGAAGGAGAATGTCACTTTTCTTCGTTTTAGTGAACTTTTTTCCCCTCAGTATGGCTACGTTCACTCTGCAGGTCAATTCCGTTTTTTTGCTCATGTGTGACTAACAGTATATCTTTTTTCATGTCAGTGTGAACAGTACAATTCTGATTTTTTCAAATGTGAGTCAGGCCTCGTTCGGTATGTAGATTTAAATCCGATATGTATCCGAGCTACTGCAGTCTGAATGGTCAGGTCGCATTCAGGTCGCTGTGCGAGACTTGGCTGAAGGTATCCACAGATGTAGGCAAAATTTCTTCTTGTCATCCAACAATTATTTTAAAAAAGTGTCAGTGAAGCAGCTCACGTCAATGTCCCACCCCTCCTGGATCCGACGTTCACCCACAAGCTCCCCGGAACAGACATCACAGCAAGTTCTCCATGAACTGCCGTAGCCAAAAGGCTCGCCCACTTTCGTCTTACACGGAATCATTTGGTTAAGAAAATGTTGACTTCCATGGCACAAAATCCTTGAAATTGCCACAGACGCGCCCAGGAGAGCACAAACTGGGGCAGTGTTTACTTCCGTCATGTTTTGTGCATGCGCGTCACTTCCTGGATGCATCGCGTTCACGTTTACAAGTCACATGCTGAATTGGGCATCATGCACTGCAGTGGGAACGTAGCCAAGTGTGAGAGACTCTCCTGGTGGCATTTTGTCAATGAAAAGGGAAGTGAAAGTGAAAAATGAAGTGAAATTAGACATTGTAAAAAGTGGAGAAATCAACACTGGCTGCATGCCGGATCCAAGCCGCTCAAACATCGTCACCGTCTTGAAGGATAAAGATGGTATCTTTGACCATGTGAAAGGATCTGCTCCTATGAAAGGGACAGTGATAACTAAGTGCTGCGGTGCTCTCATTAGTGAGACTTCCTCTTCCCAACGGTCCTTCCAGTGTGCAAGACATCCATAGGCATAAAAGTAAGTAGTTATTTAAGTAGTTATTTAATTTTTCATGTAATTCTTGCATAACACGAAACCTCACTTACACCACTGCCATAGAAATAAAACTCGTTTGTAGACTGAGGACCTCCTGTATCTGTATGTGGGCCCTCAGCGGGAAAAGTTTGGACACCCCCCCTTCGGGGTAATTACCAACTTTAAAAGTACAAGAATTTAGTATGAAATTGTACAAACGGTGACTTTCAGTGGCGTCGGAGATCATGCATAAAAAAAAAATGCTTGCTTGCAGCCTAGCTTTGCTGCACTGGATGCAGGAAGCGCTGCAAACACGGTGCAACATTAAACGCTGACGATATCTGCTCATCAAAGACGACTTGTATCATCTGGCTTTGCTTGTGTGCGTCTGGCACATGTCCTTCCGTGACCAACACCTGCACCCTTCCTGCATTGCGCGAAGCTTCACATCTACTGCTTCAAGTCCACAGATGTTCCTTGAAACAAAACTAAATGCAGGAAAAATCGCTCTTAATTTATTCAGCTCAGTTTAAATAATTATTAGTTCCTAAATGATTGAACAAGGCACTCAAATGTCATCATACATCTTATAGCCACTAGGGGGCATATTTGCATGCCTTTGATATAATGGAACGCTTTGACCTCAATTATTTTCTGTCATGCCCCCCCTAGGGGTCAGAAATATTTTCAGCCTATCCCCCCCACCCCACCAGTTGACAATATCAATTTATCTGTATGGTACAGAATTAACTTGAAACTGAAACCAGAAAAATGCAACAAAATGGAGAGCTGTGAAGGATACAAGCCTATTCCAGAGTAAAATTGCATGGTGAGTATGATAAATTTGTACATGTTGGCAGGTTTGCACGACATTTAAAGTACTCTCTGCCCCCCCTCCCCACAGTTTGAGAAGCACTGCTTTAACCTCACACGACACATCTTTTTTTCTCACGCTATTTCTGAGGAACAGCACTTTGCAGCTTTATTTAGCAAAAGCGATTGTGTTGTCGCGGCATTCATCGAGTGCGGCTAGTGCTGTTGCTTGCCGGCCTGGCTCCCAGCTGTGAGACCTCTCTCATCTCGAGTGTTGTTCATCTACCGGATCGAGTCACTGCACGGTAGCAGCGCAGAACCGCAACTGCTCCTCATCAAGAAAGGATATTTATTTTATGATCTATGGGAATATTGGAGTTCTGCCTTGCACACTTAAAAAAAAACATTTAAAAAAATCAGCTGGCACTAATTTGCTGTTGATTGTGCAGGAGAAGCTTGTGTTCTGATTCCAACTTTGAGTGTTGGAGGCACTTCAGACCGCAAATATGTCCATACGCTGTCTATAGTGCTGTTAGCTGACTAGCAGTGTCTGTCGCACAAATACAGACGACGACCATTGAGGCGCTATGCGTTCATACAAACGCATTCCTTATGAGTATCATTAAATTATCAACGTGAAAAACTCTGACAAGTGGCAATAAAAGCTATGGTTTGGTTGTTGTGTTAAAATGATGTTAAAAACATGTTAACCTAAGCTCTTCTTTGGGGGTGTAATTTTAATTTGTCATTATTTTAGGGTTACTTGAACCCTGTATGTGTCTTCAAGTGATGCCCCGTGTGGGTAAGAATGCAATATTAGACAAACATTAGTGTCACAAGATCTCATGTCACGACATTAAAACGTGACAAGATTTCTTCTTCAGGAAAAACATGTCTTGTGGGCACTTGGGCTGGAACGATAATAAATAAATGAATAAATTAATCATGCAATAAATGAAAATTAGCTGGATAATTTTACCAGCCTCAGTCTATTGCCATGTGCAAGCGTGTCTGTTTTCCTCGTCTCTCGCCTCCAAACAGGCAGGAGGAGAGTTCACTCTCTGCATTGTTTTCAGCACCTTGGCACATTTGTTCCATAGAGCAACAGCATGAACAAAATGAGCACTTTTGTCAGTCATGCAGTCTCTTTGTCTCAGTGGGTGGAGGCGGGGCCGCGCTAGCATACACACAGAGTACAGACGAGTGTAACGTAGTAGAAATTAAATTAGTAGATGGCAATATATTGTGATGTATTTAAAAAATATTTACTTAGAATATTTTTTAAGTAATATTAGAATCTTGTCTGATTCACACTAATATACCCAATCTCGTGTATCGTCTCGTCTCCTGACAGCCCTAACAAACATATTACAGAATGCCCCAGTTTTCATATTATTCAGTTTTCGACAAAAATTTTAGCAAAAATGTGGCCTCAGTTTTCGTACCCCGTCTCGGTTTCCGTGCAATGTTGCACGTAACAAAGTAGTATGTTTGCCCTGTATTGTATTGTTCTGCAAAATTGAGTGTGCACAGTTTGTGCATTTTTTATTGAGTGTGACTGCTTAATAACCCATTGTGGAGCCAAGTACAAAGATGGCGTCTCATCCCTTCTCTCCTCTCCACTCGTCGGCAGATTTGCCAACATTAAAAGTAAAAGTGAAAGTGAAAAAAAAGGTAAAAGCGATTTTAAATTTACATTTATCATTCGTTCATGATTCATTTGTCATTTATAATTCTAAATAATACATTGCTTTGTTTACTGCATGTAAAACTGTCAATATTCTGTATTCTGTATAACAAAAATGTATTTTTTTGGTTAATATTTTATGGGTGTCTGGAATGAATGAATTGGATTTACATTATTTCCAATGGGAAAAATTGCTTCGCTTTTCATAGATTACGGTTTTCATCTGACCTTTTGGAACAAATTAGTCACAAAAACTTAGGTTTGACTGTATAAATGATAAACAAAAAGCAAGTGAAGATAAGCTATTCTGTTGTGGTGAAATACAGTATAGTACAAAATCAGCATATGTTAGCATAAACTCTTTGTGGTGTAATTTTAATTTCTTTTACTTAGTTTTGGTGTGTACCGTAGGTATAATGGGAGACGTATGCATCAAGCAACTACCTGTTTGGGGAAAATGTAGTGATGTGTCTGTCATGAATAAAACAGCTCTGAGAACAGCACTTTGAAGTGAATGACAGCAGTCGGCTCTTTGAAGTCAACGAGCCATTTTTTCTCACGCCTTTTTATTTTTCTGTTAAAGCTACATGCGAGTGGTCAAAATTTGGAGATTGGCAACTGTTTTTTTGTTGCAATCTGTTCCATGTTGAGTTCTATGTATTTTTGCATTACAAATTTATTTCACACTTCTGTTGTTAAGAAATCAATTTCAGCAAATCTGAGCCGTCTTTGAATCGTCCCGTCTTAGCCATTAATGATGAGTCCAATTCCAATTCAGAAATCTGAAATGTAAAATCCCTGCACAACGACTCAATAGTGCAGAAGGAAAACAAGATGTAATCCATAAAAAAGCAGTAATCAAACTGTTGTTTCTACACAAAGTCAGTCCAATCTAAAACAAAAGCACTTTTGCACAGTCGGAAAGCAACATTTCGCAGGTTTTTGAGTCTGTGACATCACGCCATTACACACTATTATTGAACAAATGATAAAAACACTTGCTTGTGTTTTTATCATTTGTTCAATAATAGTGTTGCTCTTGCTTGAGCAACAGAGCCCGGCCTGTTTTCCCCGGCACACACTGTCATCATAGCGGAGGAGGAAAAGTACAGCCACTTAAGACCGGCGGATTGAGGCCTCATTTCACAGCACTGCATTTTTCAAGACACTTAATTATAGCTTTTAGAGGAGGCCAGTGACGAGGCCCTGGCTCGCAGCTACAAAAAGGGATGTTTCCATGTTTGGTCGCCCACCAGCGGAGACGCCTGCCAGCACTGCCAGTCGGCGAGGCTGCCAGGTTCGAATCAGCCCCATCAGAGGGGTAAAAATTAAGAGCGTGAGACGGGTATCGGGGGGTTAGCCGGTGGACCAGGAGGCCAGATAGCTGACCTGCTTGTTGACGACAGGCAGTAACCTTACTCTTGGTGACCTCATCATGGTCCGGATCTCAGCTAAGCCTTTAATGAGTGTTTGTCACTGAGCCTGTGATGTCAGGGTTTGTTTGGGTCAAGACCGGCACACATTCTGCTGTGTACCCACTAAAACTTTGAGAGAAATAATGCCTCTGATATTCCACTCTCAGGCTTGAGAAAACGGAGGGAACGCGACATGGAGAAATGGAGTGGGCGGCTTCTCGCTGCTTGTGGTGTGAGGGAGTAGGTGGAGGCGGGGGTATGAAGACAATTTCCTCTCTGCTCATATTGCTCTGACTGACTGCCACCTAACGCCTTCACGGAGGTCCCTAATTGAGATCACTTGTACTCAAAAATAGGCACCAAAGAGGAACCCCTGCAGGGTTGGGAGAGAAAATAAAGTAATGAGAGTACCAAGGACAAAACTGCACCAAGAGGTTCAGTTCAGGTCGGTTCAGATCGGAAAACAGGCTGATCAGGCTTTTCTGCGTGACAGCAGAACAGATTGACACGGAGTAATGAATGAAGGAAAGATACTTGAAGAGTGCCAAGGATGCGTTCATACCAATTCGCAATGGTATAGTTCGGATTGATAAACCCTAAGCCTGAGCGGAAATAGCCGTAATAAGCGTGACATCGGAACAGCTTGATACCGTCAATGAATTAAAGAAGGGAAACGCACACGGAAATAAATCCTTAGTATTTGAACAAACTGGCATCTTTGGTTTCTTTCCGTTGTACTCTGAATTAATGGACAACCGTGCCAAACAACCTCGACCAATACCCCAACAAAAGCTTGCTGAAATGTGGGACAGTCTGGTTCGGATGCTTTCAAAGATTTCAACTTCTCTCCACATTTGTCATTAAATAGCAGCAAGCAAATATCTTTACAAGCTTCAGGCATTTTTGGCCAGGCGGCGCTGTGCAGCCTTTATGCCACCAGCTACGCTATTATTAGTCCTTCCCTTTAGTTTAGCTGCACCAGCCATCAAATTCTCCCTGGAGCGGCCCAGAGAGTCTCCGAGGCGGCCTGCTTTTCCCTTCTATCACTCAATCATCTCCGATCACGCTATTCATCAAACGACCCCCTCCTCGGGGGGCGCGCTGGAGGGATTAGCCTGAGGGGAAATGCAGCATATCGAGGAGTGGTGCCGGAGCGCGGCTGGGAACGGGAACCCTGTGAGGAGCGTTTTTCTTGGACGGAGACCTTCTGTAGGTGCTAAAGACAATACAGACACTCAAGTCGGGGCCAACATTCCGCTCCACACATTTCCCTTCCTCTGTGTGTTTCGCCGGCCCACTTCCTCTCTGCAAACTGGCCGGCTAGTATCCAAATATTATGAGTACATCGGCAAGACACGCTGCTCTCATGTGTCCGGGTCCGTTTTGGACTTGTGTTCACTACACGAGGTAAAACTAACAGCAGATTTATTGGGCACCCTTTCGACTCTGTTTATCTCAGTGTCGGTCCGTCACGAGCCAGGATGATTTATGTTATGGAGGGTGATTAGAGGGTAAGGTGAGGTGGATACAGCGACTATGGGGACCAGGACTCGCTAGGGAGCTATCAGCTATCACGTCCACTTGGAGATGGGGGTGGAGGCTTGGACGGATAGGGAACGAGGAAAGGTGGTAAGGGTATAAGTGGAGGTTCACTGGTTCAAACTGACGGCCTACAGTAAATAGCAGTGATTCTCAACTAGCGGGTCCAACATTTGTTAGTATATCAGTGCAAGCTTGAGTCGCACAGGAAATGGTTGGAGGCATCACCAGCTTGCTTCAAAGACGTTTTCTTTATTTGAAAGCGACGAGCCATCAACACTCTCTGCAAATACACCACAAACTGGTAACCTTTTTATAGCTACTCCCCCCCCACACACTGCATGGGCAGTTTGGCTGGTCATTGTCATTAAGGGGTGATGGTGGGTCCTGGTCCTGGTGTGTAGGCATACCATCAAGTGGTACTGTCTTAAAAACCAATAGATATGAAAGAGTCATATCTATTGCTTTCACACTGTGTCATCATTTAATAGGAATTGTCTTTCATTGGCAGCAACGTGAAGGCCTGTCAAAAAGCATTGAAATCAGTCGATCAGATAAACAGAAAATAAAAACAAAAAATAATAGCGGAGAACGCGGCGAAAGCGGCCGCAGCCTTTGGCAGCGCATATTGAGGGTTTGGATCTCCTGATCGCATTCCAGCCGGGAGCCACACCGCAACGTTGAACTCTGCAACTTGGACTAGTAGATCCAGATATGCCTTGAGCTCATCAGGAGAGGAGGAGGAGGTGATGAATTGGGCCTAAAACCTGAGCTTGTGATTACATTGAATGACTCATGGCAGGGACTCTGCAGGGGGCGCCCACAATCTAAAGGCACATTTCCACCAAATCGTCCAGTTCGGATCAGTAAATCTTGATCAGGCTTCAGTTTCTATTGCAAGGAGTGTAGGCGGGATGGCAATAGCTCCAGTCGTAAAAACGTTCTGACACCCTACAATGCAACTCTTCTACTCCTGAACCGCTGTACACAGACGGGTGACAGTTGCCCGTGCTATTGATGTTTTTAAATAACACAAATGCACCACATAGTGCCACTATTAAACCCCAAGTTTGGCTGTGTTGCAATTTGCGGACTTCCTTACTTTCACTTTGCATTTTGAGTGCATAAGTGTGATTTGACTTAAAATTTCTCACACAGCTTAACGTTTGGTGTTTGGCCGAATCACCACGGAATTTGCTATGCACCTTTAGGGGACTGACAAGCATGTGTGTGTAAAACTTGAGCAATATTGGTTGAAAAACATGGCTGCCATTAAGCAAAATGTCTCTGCAAGGGCACGGGCGAGACTGAGCAACTAATCGTCCATAAGTCATTGACCATTTGTCTAATGATTATAAAAGTATACGATATGATATCTGTATTCCATGTATGCTAGCATATCCTCCAAAGCATTTTGAGCACACCCCGCTGGCGGTGCCACAAATGGCATTTACAGTTGTGTGAACAAGTAAGACACCATGGTGTGTCCTGTATGTAAAAATCACCAATGAATTCCACAAAAATGCAACACGGAGCAATGCTGCATTCTGACATGTGTCCACTAAATTCTCGTTCTGTCAATCAATCAATGGACAGCGGAACCTACGCAAGCGAACCGAACCGTACAACTGCGACTGATACCATACGGAAAGGTGCCATTGGTAAAACTCCTTCCCTGACACCTTAAGAATCAAAGAAGACTGCATTAAACATTTTGCCCCTCGTCCACAATCCTGATGTGAGACATGAACACATGTTGTTCTCTTTTCAGTGAGTTCTAACAATATAAACATTATTTTTTATTCTTAACATTGTTACGCCGATCAAACTACGTTACTGGCGCATTGACGCTTAGCCATACCACACCGAGTAGCTACTATGCGGCCAGCGACGAGCTTCACCACAGACTCGCTCGCAGCGCGTCAGCCCCACGCTCAAAACGTCTCAGGACCAAAAGGTAAGGCTACATATCTGATATGCCGCCAGTGCTGTCGTGTTTTCATTTTTGAGTTTGTCCATGCTTGGTGTAGGTGTTCGTGTTCGTTTGTATGCTGCTATGTGAAATCAATGCGCCGAGAAAGGAAGTTCCTGTCAAGAACAAAATACTGTAAGTATTACATGTCATCATGAATGTACCTTTACTACATGGTCACAGCATGTATATGAAACCATAAAACCTTGTTGAAGGTTTTTGGAGGTGTTTTAATAGCGGTCTTTGTAGGCGGCATAGGTGTATCCCATTACGTGCAGTAAAGGAGACAGCTAGCGGTCTGTTTTGATATCATTACAACTCACAGAAAAGAGAGACATATGTGTTCATGTCTCACATAAGGATTGTGGATGATGGGCAAAATTCCCCAAAAAAGCGCAGTTTTTCTTTAAGAATCACTCTGGACCATGGCTCGCGCT
The DNA here is from genome assembly GCF_027744805.1 of Dunckerocampus dactyliophorus. Taxonomy (NCBI): domain Eukaryota; kingdom Metazoa; phylum Chordata; class Actinopteri; order Syngnathiformes; family Syngnathidae; genus Dunckerocampus; species Dunckerocampus dactyliophorus. The sequence goes on along the minus strand of NC_072837.1, from coordinate 13,745,052 downwards.
GTCCATTCTCATTCTGGGGACCCTAGTTTGAGCCCGGACAGAACACGGGGCTGGCTGAACCAGGTGGGTTACATTGGTGCAGTGACCCGGATTGAGATCTTTTGTCTCGATAGCTAGAACTCTCGACTGTCATTCTGTGGACCCTGGTTTGAGCCTGGGGAAACATGGGGCTGGCTGAACCAGACGGGTTACACTGTTGCCGTGACCCGGATTCAAATTAGCTTGGGATTCAAATTAGCCATCCAACATAGATATGTTGGATATGGCACCCTTTTCCAACGGAAACGCTGACCCGAACTTTACGGCTCTGCGTCAGATGCTGGATAACTGTAATTATGTTCTCTACTCTGGCTGCTAACATTCCCGTGCGCTCTGCTCCTCGTCAGGGCCGACGCCACGGAGTCCAAGACGAAGCGAGACCGCCGGGTCCCACCGGGACCATCACGGGTTGTGAAAGGCTGCTTCTCAAACATTTCATGGTGTTGTATCATGGCAGGAGCTTCGGCGGGATGCGGTCATACGCTGACACTTAAATTGCGCGCTTGAAATATGACTGCCTTAAATCTTCCATGCCTGTTTTTTTTTTTTTTACAGCCTCGTAGATAGATCACACTTAAATCTCTGCACATCCTCGGGAGAGCCTGAACGCTCCTCCTTGTTGTTGCAGAGCTCACTGACAGACAATTAAAAACGCCCACCAGGAGCATCCATCCAGTTTTAAACAATACCAGCAAGCTGTCAAAGACTGGACAGCCTGCCAAAGTAAAAGTGTCCATTCTTGCCCTGTAAACAGACTTGGAGGCGACACCAGCACTCTCAGCTAAGATGATAAAAGTTACAGCTACATCCATACACCTTCTTTTTCATCAGTAATCAAGTCACTCAGTGAAGCTGATGATTGGCTGATATTTACGACAGGCCCTCAGGGTGGGCTTCCTCCACGCTGCCTGCGTGTCCATAAAAGCTTTTATTCTGGCCTCAAACGGAGCTCAGATGCCATTAGAACCTGATCACATGCACGCTTTTTAAAGGTTTCTTTTTATGTGAACACGGTGACTGCAAGTGTGCGTGCTGGAGTGTAATTGTGTGTGTAATGCACAACTCATATGTCTCCTTCTCTTTTTTTTTTTTGAGCGCATTTGGTATTTTCTGTCAATATTTTTGTGGCCATTTGTACTGGAAGCCGCATCAGGAAGAGCTTATCTTTCCCTGACAACTCCAGAGGATGTTCTTTCTTAGAAAATAATTACACTAAATTACAGTTTATCATTGCCAGGAGCCGTAAAAAAAATAAAATAAAAAATCACGTTTTCAACTTTCCAATGCTAAATCACATACACTCAAAGGTCACAACATTAGGTACACCAGTGTCATCCAAAGTGTATGGAAACGTCCTCAATAACGGTCAGTTTTCATTGTTAGAATTTAACAAGAATATGTTTATTATTGTAGATAGATAGATAGCTAGATAGATAGATAGATAGATAGATAGATTGTTTTAAGGAAGAGTTTCTGCCTATATCTGTATCGGCATTGAAGTGTTTTGATATATTTTGTGCATTAAAGATGCTAACGCCAACGTAAACATGTGCTAAGATAGCTGACGAAACATAATCTTCGGTTGGTGTTAGAGCTGATTAAACAAATTACTGTATTGTTTTCGAGTTTTACTTTAAAAAGTATATATAAAGTATATATACAAGTATGATACTAAACATAGATTATGGAATGGATATATGCATACTCAACAGATTTTTTATTTTTGTGTATCTGTACGTATATTAGTAAAAGCCTAACAAATTAATTATCTGTTTAGTTGTTGCATTTCAAACTAGTGATATATAGGCACATGCTGTATGTACACACAGTGGTGTGAAAAAGTGTTTGCCTCGTTCCTGATTTCTTATTTTTTTGCATGTTTGTCACACTTAAATATTTCTGATCATCAAACCAATTTAAATATTAGTCAATGACAACACAACTGAACAGAAAATGCAGTTTTTAAATGAAACTTTTTGTTATTAAGGGAGAAAAGAAAACATCTGGCGTAAAAGTAACATTTAAGAAAAAGAACATACCAACAGTAAAATATGGTGGTGGTAGTGTGATTGTCTGGGGCTGTTTCACTGCTTAAGGACCAGAAGACTTGAGATGCTGTGGCATGACCTTAAAAAGGCGCTTCATGCTGGAAAACCCTCCAATGTGGCTGAATGACAACAATGCTGCAAAGATGAGTGGGCCAAAATTCCTCCACAGCGCCGTAAGAGACTCATTGCAAGTTATCACAAATGCTTGATTGCAGTTGTTGCTGCTAAGGGTGGCCCAACCCGTTATTAGGTTTAGGGGGCAATCACTTGCTGACCATGCAGGTTTGGATGTGTTTTCTCCCATAATAATAAAAAGTTTATTTCAAAAACTGCATTTTGTGTTCAGTTGTGTTGTCATTGACTAATATTTAAATTTGTTTGATGATCTGAAACATTTAAGTGTGACAAACATGCAAAAAAATAAGAAATCGGGAAGGGGGCAAACACTTTTTCACACCACTGTATGTACATACTGTACATATTTTAATTTTTATGCGCCTGTGTTGCATGAATATCAACATAACGTGCCCCCCCCCATGTTCCAAATAAGCAAAAAGCCTTTAAAAGTGTTTGTCAGCAAAAAAAAAAACACTGCTATTTTTGTTTGTGCCAAGTGTACAGCCTTCCAGCCACCCTCCCTTCATCGCAAAAGGGAAGAAAACAATGCGAGTGAGAGGTCTGTTGTTTAGCTTTGAATCGTCTTTGCTCTGCGGGAGCGTGCTTGCTTTCACGCACGCAGGCAGAGGCGAGCTTCTTGACGTTCCATCACAAGAAACACACAGAGGAAGACATCCGTCAGAAAAAAAATCACTCTAATAAAATATTCCTGCTCCTCTGGGATGCAGCTTTGCTCATTCAGCATCACGAGGAGAAGAAAAGGCCTGTTATTAGTCTGGGTCCAAAGGATGAGAGAAGAGACAGACCTAGTTCCAAAGCGGCGCAACAGTTGACGGCAAACTCTGAAAAGCTCGAGACAAAGAAGAAGAGCTTCAGACGACTGTACGAGCGCAGCTGACTGAGAGAGTGACAGCCCGTCATCTCCAAACAACATGCACGCTTTGATCACGCTGAGATGCTTGGTGGGGCGACGCGACGGCATCGAGGCGCAGGTAGCGTGGAGCGCAACATGAAAACGACAGCGACACAGGCGGAAACGGAACCTGTGAGCTTTGTGAAGTTGCTCGGCGAGCAGAAAGCCTTAAACTGAAGGATTTGAAGTTGAAACTTGATGCAAAGTTTGACAACGTGAGCGATAACTCGATTAGGATGCTTGGGAAGATGATGCTAGAGTAAATGTCTCCTGCTCTTGAGCAATGTGACAATGTTGCACACAACACCAAAACTGCTTGTGTGCTTTAAGATATTGATATTAAGAACGCAGCTCAGGCCTGCACCCTGGTCGGGGCTCGAACCTGCGTCCACAAAGGCAAAGAGCTAATATTGGCACATTTGTTGATGAGACTCTCGCAAGAATTGAGCAGCATAGTGACATGTGTGACATGTTTGTTGCTGTTAATAACAAACTCCCTCCATGTGTAAAACGTTAATCGATATAACATATACGCCATGGCTGCGATGACGCAATCGCCTGGGAATTTATGACAGGTAATTAAAAGCTTAAGTGTCCTCGTAAGCCCGCTGTCAATACCTCGCTTTGTATTTATTTATTTATTTTATGAAGTGCGGTCGACACACAAATATTTGGAACGCCTCTCGGCACGACCACAAGGTTCCCATGCTGGCGGCGGGCTCAGTACAACCCCTAGAGGCAGCGGCCAAAAGTGCATGTATTTCATTCATCAGTGCTTCTTTTTTTTCCCCTTGATTTTGAAACAGAGTCTGCTTGGCAACTCTTACACAATCATGATATGATACTGGAACATTGATGACGCTGATATATTGCCTTCTAGTTGTGGATTAACCATCAAAGTACTGCAAAACTGTGCAAAGTACTGTGCAAAAAGTACAAAACATTTCGATGCTCGCTATGTCGCACCTGACTAATTGACATATAGAAAAAAAATGCTTGAATTTATTTAAAAACATGTTACTCAAATTTAGTAGAACACTCTAAATGCGATGAGATAATAAGCAGTGTGCAGTATAGCAGACGTGTCTGCTTATAAAATATTGGTAACTGCTGTTGTATATGAAAATGTACCGTATTTTCACAACCATAAGGCGCACTTAAAAGTCTTAAATTTTGTCCAAAATGGACGGCGCGCCTTATAATGCGGCGCGCCTTGTGTGTGCACCGAGTTCCAAAATCTGTAAGTGGTGGTGCGCGACTTCGATGAGCACATCCCAACTACATCACCAACATGGACGACGTGCCGCTCACTTTCCACATCACGGTGACCCACACTGTAGAGAAGGGGACCAGCACGGTAGCGATACACACCACGGGGCACGAGAAGACGACTTTTACTGTTGTGCTTGGTTGCCATGGTGATGGACACAAACTGCCCCCTATGGTGATTTTTAAGAGGAAGACGCTGCCTAAAGAGAAGTTTCCAGCTGGAGTCATCGTTAAGGCCAATCAAAAGGGCTGGAAGGACGAGGAGAAAATGGCTGAGTGGCTGAGTGACGTGTGCGGAAAGAGACCGGATGTTTTTTTCCCACGTGTCACCGTCCCTGTTGATTGACTCCATGCGCGCCCATCTCACAGCCGCTGTGAAAAACCAAGTGCAGCAAATGAACTCGGAGCTTGCCATCTTTCCGGGAGGCTTGACGAAGGAACTCCAACCGCTGGACATCGGTGTAAACACGGCGTTTAAGTGAAGTGTGAGCGTCGTTGGAGCGATGGATGACAGATGGCGAACACAGCTTCACTAAGACTGGGAGGCACTGGGAGTTATGCCACAATTTGTCAATGGATTGTGGATGCTTGGGCTAACGTGTCTGCTTGCACTGTTGTTGGAGCTTTCACAAAAACTTGCATAGTTTTTGAGGAGCCGCACGGCAACGAGACTGACTGACAATGACGAGAGGGAACCTGGCGTGTTTGATGGAGAACTTGCCCCGCTGTTCATTTGGGATACAGAAGATGAAGACTTTGATGGATTTGTGGATGAGGATTGATCAATAATAATGTGTGTACATAGTTAAATACTTCAATAAAGTACAACCCAACTCAGTTTTGCTCCGGCTGCCTTTTTAAAAAAATACGATAGCATACATGCTAGCGTATGTTTTAGCGTGCATGCATGCTAGCATCGCTTGGAGCACTTCCTGTTCTCCAGCGTGCTTTGCGGTACTGTTTTGGTGCAAATGCTCTTAAAGTTACATGTCTGAGCTACATAGTTGTTGGTTATTGTTCTGCACCAATAGCGGCAGTGTCTTGTCTGTTTTTGTCTATCTGCTGCGTTGCTGTGTGATGTTTTTAGTTGTGCACCATGACTGAGATTGTTGTGTTGAGTGATGACCTTCCTGATTTCAAGTGGGTTTGATAACCTGAATGAGAGTTCTGTTCTTAATCTGTCCAAAGAAATAAGGCATTATCGCTTCCTCACTGACTCTTTAGCGACGCAGTATGTTTTAGCGTGCATGCGTGCTACCGTATGTTTGACCACACCTGCGCCCAATCATACGGTGTGCCTTGTGTATGTGTTAAATACGGAAATAGCACCTGTAACTGAGACTGCGCCTTTTAATACGGTGCGCCTTATGGTCGTGAAAATATGGTATACAAAAAAATTACACTTTTACCTATCTTTATAGTAAAATGACATTAATTACACAATTTATTTAATTACACTCAAAATTATACACATTATACCACGGGACTTGTCAAGTGTTGCATGTTGGGCTCTCCCCTCAGACAATATAATCGTGTTGGGGCCTCCCTGATTCTCTGCAAAACTGATTTTCAGGCACATATTTAGTTTTCTCCTCACCCCAGTTTACTCTTTCTATGTAGCAACAAAAAAAATACATTTGTTTTGCCTCGAAACATAACTGAAATGAGCTTGGCACGTTTGAAAAAGATGTCTTTCCTTATTTTTTCTCAAGCTGCTACGCCTCACATGGCAGCTACAAGCCCTGCGTTGCAGTCACGAACTGTAAGTTCTGTTAGCATCTTTTGTTTCATTTCCGCTTTTGTCTTTTCAAACAGTGAATATATAAGCTATCAATATGCTAAGCTATTAAAACAAAACATCCACACCTAAGATTTTTTGTTATAACTCAGGCAAAGTAGTGCAATATTGAATAATATTTCTCATTCATAATAACTTATTTAGAATATGCCAAGGGCCAATAAACAACAAGCAGCGGGCTGAAAGTGACGCCTAGGCCCCGTTTTGGACACTCCGGCATCAGTAAGTCATTTCCATGCAGGTATGCAGCCGACATTTTTTCTTTCTGTACCTGGAGGGAAGTTCACCAATGAGGGCATTTGGACGCCCCCTCATCCCCCTCCCCCGGTCAACATGAGCCGCACGCTGTGTTGGATGTTCAAAGACACACCTGCACACACTCTTTTTGTGTCTCTGGGGTGCGTTCAAGTGCAGTCTGTGTTGTGTTTGAGCGTGTGCCACAGGTGGTACCACGCTCGTTATGTTTGTCATCGCCCTTTTTCCTCAGAGCGTGGGTGGGGACCAGGGGGGGTCTGAAGGGGGGAGGGGAACGGCTCCCACCCCCGCTCTGCCAGATGGGAGGTGCTTTGAAGGAGCCCGCCTACAGTACAATTGTTCCTTGAACGCAAACGGATCTCTTTGCATCCTGCAGTTTCAGAAAGAGAATTCATCTGTTCCGAGGTCAAACTGTGGTCAACAAAACAGCTGTAAGATTGCACAGGCAATGCTTTATGTGGCATTCAAGTGTAAAAAGAAGTGTTGAAGAGTATGTTGTGATGGTGATGCTGGAGTCTTACTGCTGTCAATGCGAGTCTGCTGACATCCTGTTCATTCTTCCTTTTCACTTCTCATTGTTTTCTCACCGTTTAGCTTCCTTTTAGCATTACAACATCGTTATAAAAGGCCTGAGTGGGTGTCGCCACACAGGGCGCTCAGGTGCGTTTGATCCGTTGTTTCCGGGCGCTGGCTGGCAGCGGTGGGAGGGGCGGCTGTGTGGGCAGGTAATTTGAGTAAATGAGGAGCCAACGGGGGCCGGCGTATTATTAATAACACCCGATACTCTCCACTGCACGTCCCAGCTATTGTTCACACACACACACACAGCTTTCTTTTCTTTTCTTCTGAGTCCTCCGGTCGCATCTGTTCAACGCCGCCCACCCCTCATGGCACGCACATGCACATACAGCACGCAGGGGACGGGGGTGGCCCAAAAAAGAAAAGAGGTGGATTGGTTCCAGGTGCCATTTTGAGTGAGAACATTAATCAAGCAGACAGATCTTCCTGTCATGGACACCTTGAGTGCACCCACCCACACACACACACACACACACATTTACAAGTACACCTGCACAGTTTTAAAGCACATGTAGAAACCCCCCGACTAGAAATGGATCCACATCTTGATGCACGTTGCTCTGCAGGACGTTGGGCCCAAACAACGGACAAACATGTAGCAACTACAAACAAACACTTCTATATGAAATACATAAACGCACACATAAGAAGCTAACGGTAACACTTTTACACACCCACTACACAGCCCTGTCCAAACCAGGGCTGGGCAGGTCCATCCAAATATTGATAGTATCGATACCAAGGGTAGTATCAGTATTGGATCCATACTAGCATGAAGAGATCGATATTTTCACAACTTTCTGTTTTTGTTGTGTTGTTCACATATATGTACGATACGGGTGAACAACACAACAAAAACACACATTTGTGAAAATATATGTATATATATATTTTTATATTGTTTACAAACGTGGAGACTAAACTATTGGACACAGAAGGGCTTTGGCGTCAAAAAGACAAAGTATTTGCTGAGAGCCAATACTAATATTTGCACTATTGATTTTACGGTATTTTGTGAAAAAAAAAACTGTAAGAAAAGGCAATCATTGTATTTTTGATATCGTTACATTCTTATTTTACTGTAAATAAACTTTATGCTGTCATATTTTTAAATTGAATGCAAATTCAAGGCTAAATTACAAAATCATTGAATGATCTTGAAAAAAGTTCAGGTAAAAATGACCTGAAAAATGTAAAAATGTATTGGCAATACTGGCCTTGCATTTACTTGGTACTGGATTGGTAGCAAGTAATCTTGCAGTAATCTCCCACAGTAAAAACTTGCCCTGTTCGCACAGACCTGCAAAAATGACTGAAAACGCTGTAATGTGCATGCCAGGCCAGTAGTGGGGGACAAGAACCACTACAGTACATAAATGCGCAGCAACTTCTTTTCCACCCAGGTCTTATCTGAAACTGCTGTCGTGTGCCCATTTATGGGCTTGGACTTTGTTGTAAGTCATGTGACTTCACGGCCATCGAGCCAAAGAAAGTTGAGAGTGGCAGCAATTTGATAAAGAAGGTGAGAAACACGATTGAATTCCATTCTGCATCACCAGTAAGTTCCATCCAGTCCTCGTTTATAATTACAGTGGAACCTTGGTTAGAGCCCTTCATTCGTTGCAGAAGGTCCACCTCTAACCGAAACGGAATCAATTTGAACTCAGTACACATTCTGATAAGAAATAATGTAAATCCAATTAATCCTGTCCAGAAAGCCAAAAATGTTAACACAAAACACGTTTTTATAGTTTTACAATTACAGTTTGACATGCCGTAAACAATATCAAATGCATATACAGTAAGTACATATAAGTGATGACTGAAAGGGCGAAATTAACATTTAAGGTTACTTCTACCTTCACTGAAGACGTGATTCCTGACGTGACCGTTCCCATGGACACGATGTGGCAGTGAGACGCCACACAGACACTACCGTGCTGTTATGTCATGAGTTATTTTTTTTAATTCAATAGTGTTTTCCCACCTGAACCCAAAACGGAGCCACAGAACGTTTTAAGTGCCAGCATTTTGATAAAGAAGGTGAAAAACACTATTGAATTGGATTTGTACCATGTTTGTCTGTGTGTCACTGCACCCATTTTAGATTTTTCAAAACTCTTTGAGTGCCAGGGCCTGGATTTTTATGGCCTTTTTTTCTGGTCATAAATCTTCCTGCTTGTGAATATATTCCCTTCCATGAGCACCGGGGGTGTGAGGGACATCAGCAGTGCTCCAGTCACCTCTTTGTCACATTTAGAACACAGTTGGACCCACGCTGTGTATTAGTAGTGTACGCTGACCGGGAAGTATACGTCAACCAGGCAAGATTTTGGTGTCAATTTTTGAAAAACTGAAAAACACGCTAACTGGGGCAGATGCTAAAGGAGGTTACACTTTATTTAACATTGTTTTCTCCAAGTAAAACTGTATAATTCTCTATAAAATTGAAGCTTTGTTTATATTTTGGGTGTCTGGACCGGATTCATTGGATTTACATTATTTCCAGTGGAAAAAGTTGTCTCAGTTTTCCTATGTTTTGTTTTTTGTTGAACATTTTGGAACGAATTAATGACGAAAACCGAGGTACCGGTGTCAGCACTACCTGAGTTTTGAGACATCAGTCGGCTGCTTCGCTGCTGAAATTCAGACTCTGGCATTGGATGCGATCATTTATACTTTCCTCAGCCACCATTCTGCAGTTTTCCAACACAAGATGAAAGTAGCGACTTCAAGGCACATGAGACCAACAAGCCGTGCATTAATCTCGTAGTTAAAATCCACGCCTGGCGTTTCCCTCAATGGAGTGAATTTAAAAGACTTCCTTATTTAGACAAAGACATGTTGTGTGTTTCCTCATGTAAAAGAGTCAAAAAAGTACCCAAAAAGCACGATTTACATCCCACCTATGTTGCTCCTTTCATGACCCGGCGCTCAGCCAGTTGACATGTTTGGATGCCGCATTCCTCCGACTTTAAACCAACACGGCCGGCAGGAAAAGCTGCGTGTGTGGGTGCGTGTGTGTGTGGTAGAACAGGTAAAGCCTTGTGTCGGCACTAGTGCGCACATCATTACAGGCCGAAGACAAACATCCGTGAGGCTTCACACAAAATTTGTGCAAAAGTGCTAAGGGCCAAACAATACGTTATTGGATCCTGATACCTTTTTCTTAGCTACCATCCTGGTACTGAGCCTGTAATGTTATGTGTTTACTTCCTCTGTAGTGCTGCAAGCTGCGAATTTTGAGGGCGTGCGGCACAAAGATGCGCCTGGGAAGGTGTGGAGCCGCCCGACACAGCAGCCAAAGTTAAGCTGGGCGTGGAGTAAACATGATTTATGCGCTTGATTATGAGATTGCAAGGACTCACCCTCTCCTATTTCGGATGAATTGATGGTGACAGAAAGCATCAGGAACCATACTTGACCGTGCAAACGCCACCACTGTATTTGTTGTTCTAGCAATGCGATGAAGACCACTGCAAAACTATGTGACGTGAGTTTTGTGTTTGGTGGTTATCGCATGTCAGTCTCACAAGTGTTCAAATATCCGTTGGGACATCACTGTGTGCATGTCTGTGTGCAGTTGGCATGTTTTTTTCTGGCTACTCCAGCTTCTTCCCACATCCCAAACCTCATTCAGGTCAGTCGTGACCCTAATTAGACTATAGAAGATGGATGGATGGATGTTGTGTTTGGCAGGCTACTTTCTGGCTCATGAGGGGTAGCGAACAGAACGGTTAGTTTCAATGACTCGCACGGTAAAAACAACTTCCTGTATCTGCACCTTTATGACTAAAATGTAACAGATTCTTCATTGTTTTGCACACCCCCCAGAAAGGTGTCTGTAGGTCAGGGGTGTCCAAACTTTTTTCGTTGAGGACCACATAGTGCAAAATGAAAGCATGCAAGGGCCACTTTGATATTTAGTAAAACACACGCAGCTATGAAAATAAATTATAGCTAGTTTCATGAAAGAACTGCATCTGAGCTTTGTGATGTACGTGGAGGTGAAAAAGCCCATTATTAGTGTCAACCTCGCTCTTTTTTTCCTCATTTTTGCCGCTGTTTAAAAAAAAAATCCAAATATTTAAACTTTCTTCTTAAATAATCTTTGCAAAATTTCTTCCTGTAATATTATGACTTTATTCCCATAATTTTCCCCAACCTAATATCGCAAAAATTACATTTATTTTTAATATTGGAAAATTTCTAATATATTTTCGTTCTGTGCTACTAAAACATTATTTTTCCTCTTAATATTACAAGTTTATTCTCATAAAATTCAGACTTTTTTTTTTGTTAGAATGCAACTTTTTTCTCTTAATATTTTGACTTTATTCTCATAAAATTCCAACAGTTTTTTCCATTTTTTCTGTTGGTTTAAAAAACGTTTTCCAACTATTTCAACTTTCTTCTTGTAATTTTTTTCCCCTTATATTATGACTTTATTGCCATGATATTTTGACTTTATTGTCATAAATTTTTTTTCAAATATGGAACTTTTTTTTGCTTTGTTTGTTTGTCATAATAATTTGACGTTTAAAAAAAAATAACATTTTTCTTTAATATTTCAACAATATGTTACTAAAATATATATTTTTTTAGAGTATTATGTTATTCTCGTAAAGTTACGACTTTATCTTGTTAGATTACAGTGTTTTGCTTTTAATATTTTGACTTTGTTGTAGTAAACTACTGCTGATTGTTCCATTTTTGCTGTTGTTGTTTTTTTAGTTTTTTATTAGGTATATTTTTAGAATGTGTCACGGGCCAAACCCCCCGCCCCAAAAAACAGCACAAAATGCAAATAGTCCCACTTTGGGCGCCTCTGCTTTAGATGATCTTTAGAAGACAATTGCCCCTATTTTCTGGACTATATGTTGCTCCAGAGTCGCATCAGCCATAAATGCTTAATGAAGAGGAAAAAAATATACATAACTCACACTGGACTATGTATCACATTTATTTTTCAAAATTCAAGACCATGAATTGACGTTTAATGAGCAAAGGCAAGTTATTCAGCGACACTATAGCAGACAAAAGAGCAGGCTGAATAGGTGTCCGATATGTTAATGCCACATCAACAGTTATTCCTTATAAACAATAGCATCAAGAACATACCTGGCAGGCTGAATAGGCTAAATCGGTGCTTCTCAAATTGTGGGGCAGGCCCCTTGTGGGGGGGACGAATGTCAGGGCGTGCGTGAGAGGTAGGGAGGATTTTCAGTATTTGTGCAGGCCTGCTAACATGTATGAATTTGTCATACTTCGCATGCAATTTGATTCAAATACGCTCGTACGCTTCACTGCTCTCCATTTTGTTGCATTTTGCTGGTTTCGGTTTCAAGCTCAGTCTGTACAGATAAATAAATAGATATTATCAGTTTCTCAATAGTATTTCAAATCGAGGCGGCACGAAAACATTTCTGCCCCCCATTGGAGCATGACAGAAAATACTTGAGAACCACGGGGCTAAATGAACATAACCAGTCAGCAAGTCCAACAAGGAAGTTACTGGTGGGCAAGTTCACCAAACTCCCAATCTCATTTCTCCTCACTGAATGGCAGCAGCAGCATACAATTCACCCTTGGTTCATGTCAATCAGTATGAATTAACATTTAAGAACATGTTAAATTATATTTATATATTTTGATATATAAGTCGTACCTGACTATAAGTTGAAGAACCAGCGAAACTGAAAAAAAGTGCGATGGATCATCCAGAAAATATGGTAGTTACTAAGGATCATTTGTTGTTTTTGTTTGCTGCCACCTTTTAAGACTCTGCAGTCTTTCAACATCTCCTTTGGCTACAGACTTGGTTTGAACAGTCTGAACAGTTTTTGTGCGGAAAACAGGAAGTGCCACAACTTTCTGAACCTTCAAGCATGAGAAAGGCCACGAGAGAAAGCATCTTGTCACTCAGCTTTTAACATCGTCACAGCTGCCAGCAGCCAGAAAACACAAAGCTGATGACTACAGTAATTCATTGCCCTGGCAAAGAACAAAGATCACGCCGTCAAGCCTCAATTAGCCGCCAGGGATTACGAGGAATTATACAAGTAGTAACAATAATGTCATGCTAATAGAGCCCTAATCATGCATCTCACACACTGTGCACTATTCTTCCCCACTGGGCTTAGTTAGATCAGGAATTCTCCAACTGGGGTCCGCAAATCATAAGCTAGGGGTCTGTGAAATAGTTGAAGAGGATGGAGGGTTCGCTCACTTTGCTCGGGAAGCGACAAGGGCACAACTGGGAATCCATGAAGCCACTGTTTCGATATTTTTCTGACGCTCATTTAAATAAGAGGCAGTAAGTAATAATATTGTTATCACGTCGTTAAAGTTGAAGTCATTAAATAGCCTCAAAATTGTTTTTAAAACAAAGTGGCTTCACTTCTGTTCTCGTCTTGTTACTGTTCATTTTCTCAAAATTTAAGATTTCGGACTTGAAAATTACAATCTACGTTAATTTGTATAAACCAGGTTTAGGCTGAAATGTTTGCGATACATTTTATATTTGATATATATTTATAACTCCGGTTTCCTCCCACATTCCAAAAATATGCATGTTAGGTTAATTGGAGACTGTAAATTGTCCATAGGTATGAATGTGAGTGTAAATGGCTGTTTATCTATTTGTGCCCTCTGATTGGCTGGCGACCAGTCCAGGGTGTACCCCGCCTCTCGCCCAAAGTCAGCTCCAGCACACCCCCACAACCCTAGTGAGGACAAGCGGCATAGAAAATGGATGGATATAAATGATATATATATACTGTAATATTTATCCATCCATCCATTTTTCATGCCACTTGTCCTCTAATAAGGAACGTGAGCTGGGTTTAGACCGTCGTGAGACACGTTAGTTTTACCCTACTGATCATGTGTTGTTGCAATAGTAATTGGGGGTATTCTGTAGCCTAAGCTAACTTCAGGCGAGAGGCGGGGAATTTTATTTACGTTTTATTTATTATTTATTAGGGCTGTCAAAAATAGCTCATTAACAACAGTGACTAATTAATTCGATTAATTAAGTTACATTTTTTTTGCGTAATTAACACATACGCATCATGGAAAGCCACGACTTTGTTATGGCGACAGATGGCGGCACATTGTAGCTCCCCGCAGAGTCACACAGAGTCTGACGCTCTTTTGTAACTTTTTTCTGACCTGAACACATCAACAGCAGTGCAATTCCAACACCATGTATGCATCTCCTACTCCAAACAAACACGTCTCTAGTACGTTCTTCCTTGCAAAGACGCTTCTTCATTGTCACTAGACAGATCGCGAGATGCATTCACGGCGACTCGGAACATCACAACAACGTCTTTTTTATGCGTGTATGCATGGTCTAAATAAACAGAAATGCAAAGAAAAACAATAAGTGGATATTTTTCTCACTCACTTTGTAACTTTTAATGCGGAAGTACTATTTGCTGCATTTAAGCATGCTCGGAAATCCCTGAAAATTCACAAAAAATATGTGAATTCAACTTCAATGACGTGGCGTTTATGAACGCAACTCCTCATTGCTCGTAATAACACAGTATTTGTCTTTTAATAAAATACAGAAAAAATGGGCATATTTCAGGCATAGTGTGACATGCTGATTAATCATGATGAATTTATTTGAAAACTGATTAATCTGATTAAATTTTGTCATCATTTGACAGCCCTTTTATTTATATATCATGCTGTATATATGTGTGTCTGTGTGTATATAATTTATTTATTTATTTATTTGCCTTATTTCATGTCTCCACTTTGTCTAACGTATTAATTTATTTTATTAATAATTTATTCCAGGTTTATCACTTGTATTAAATTTTCCTTAATGTAAAAATGTAATGTAAAACATCAAACATGTATAAATACAAACATATTTTAAAAATTACATACCATTTTATCCTGAAAACATCTAATAAAACATAAAATATAATAAAAATATAAAAACTATATAACAATTTTTCCTATTTTTCCACATTTTTTTCCTTTTTCTTCACACTGCATGACTTATATAGTCTCATTATTTGAACTCCTCCTTGATATTATCCTCCACAGGAAGTAAACTAAATGTAACCAAAAACTAAATATTGCATGTGTCAGTGTAAAAAAAAAAATGGTGTGAATGAATGATAAGTAGTGGAGAAGGTGGTAGGATAAATACGCTCCATTTCTTCCTACTCCTTTTCAGACATGTTGAATCGTGTAAATGTAACCATGTGATGTTCCTTAATGTAATCTGTTAGGCATGTCTGGGACAAAAAAAAAACATACCATAAGGAATTCCGATGACTTGTACAAATGACAGAATTGTATATCTTTTTAAAGTCAAAATGAAAAAGATTTACTGTAGAACCTCTGATGTTAGATGACGCGCTGGTGGCTAAAGAGGGCCTCCATTAAGTGCGCAGTTTCAAGGGAAGCGTCGTCGCTGCACAGTAGCAGCCGCTTTCTTCCCCTCACCCCCATCACTACTTGAAGCTTTGCCAATGAGCTATTGATGAGCGGGCGTCACGTCTCTCCTGCTGGGGGCGCAGGGGGGGCGCTTGTCTGGTTGACTTTTAAGACGTCTCCAAGCGAGAAGGCCTGCGGTGAGATCTAAAGCCGCACTTGTGCAACACAAGCTGTCGCTTTTTCTCTCTCTCACATACTGTATACGCTTTCCCTGCAAATTATCCAACATTTTCCTTGGGGGGGAAAGTTTTCCGCCGCAGTCTTCAGATATTTACCCCGCTTTTTTTTTTTTTACCCTTTAGATTTGGGACTGCAAGCACATTTTTTTGAAGAATAATTGCTGCCATGACTTAATGATCTATATGTAATTAAGCTGGTAATGGGCCGATTAAACCGGCCTGGGGGTTGAGCGGTGCCACACATGTTGAGGACTTTTCTGCCACCACCAGCCTCCTTTGCCAGGAAGGTGACTTATTTAAAAAAAAAAAACAAAAACAAAACATAAACATATTTGTGGCAAAAACACCAAGACAAATGTTCACAATGGGAATATTCACTATTGGTCTTATGTGATTTATCTGTGGGAATGCGCCGGGAGCCCAAATTAAAAGTGTCCGCAAGTGACTGCAAACTAAACAACATTTTTTTAAGCAACTTGTGTTGCTGACACTGCACAAAAAAACCTTCCAGGAGAAACAAGTTGAAAAAACATTGCCGATGGCTCGGATCTCACGTTGGTGTCCAGCGGCGGGATTTAAGCTGACTGATGATGGAAAAGATGATTAATCCTTAGTCCTTTAAAAATATACACAGCAATTTACATGTCCAACGTCAGCCTGCTTCATTTACTATTTTTTTATGACTTCTTCAAATAGTTTAGGACGCCCATCTAGCGCTGATACATAATACATGTTTTCATTTGAAATTACCAACGCGTCGGTGGTCCCGCCCCATGGAGGGGACATTTTGTGGCTACACTGACAGATTTTGCCATCAAACATTGATATGGTGCATGAATCGATTTGCGATCGGTGTACCTGAGTGTCAGCAGCGCATCTCAATTTCCTACAGCGACGCTTCTCAGCGCGCACCCGGGCGCGAGGTCAGAGGTTAATGTGGTAATAGGCGATGGTGATTGGTGGAAGACTTTCTCTCTTCCAGGCTCTCCGAGCGCATTAGAGCCACGCTGCTGCTTCTGTGGAGGCCACAGCAGCTGTGCAGAGACTTCTTCAGAACATTGTTGATTTGGATGTAGCAGCGAGCGAGGCACAGGGATGTAAACGTTTGTTTAAAAGTGAGGGGTTGCTCACTTTCGCTCACAGGGCCACTAAAACACAACTTATTGGGTTAGAAGTTGTCACAATGCACAGAGGTGACTTCTCCACTCCTTCACAGGTGACTGAAAATGATGAATGAAGGTCCTCCCAAACCAGACCACCCTGGGAGTTGTCATGTATTTCCATAACCTCCAAATGAATGATAAAAAAAAGAATCAAATCAAACGGGTCTTTGCCAAGAAAGTGGGTGGCTGCTTGACGAGCAACAAAAATAGCTTTCAGCATTTTACGCTCACAATAAGCAAATAAAAAGTGACTTGAAGTTGTGGGAAAGGATGATTTAGAGGATTTGAACCCCCCACTGGTGTTAAATATGCCAGCCAGAAAGCTGCCTGATGCAGGATGGAGCTGAGTAAATGCTGCAACTAACTCTTATTTTCTTAGTCGATTCATCTGAAGCGTGTTGTTTGGATTAATCAAGTAATCGTTTAGGCCCTAAACAGACCAAATCAATACCAACCAAACACAAACAGTTAGTGGTTTGATCGGAAACGTATCAGAAAAGAGGCC
Source organism: Dunckerocampus dactyliophorus (assembly GCF_027744805.1). Classification (NCBI taxonomy): domain Eukaryota; kingdom Metazoa; phylum Chordata; class Actinopteri; order Syngnathiformes; family Syngnathidae; genus Dunckerocampus; species Dunckerocampus dactyliophorus. The sequence continues at coordinate 13,727,724 of NC_072837.1, read as the reverse complement.
ATGTCCATCACTGTTTTCCAAAGTCAAAGCTAATGTGTTTGAATATTTAGTTTTGCCTAAAAGGCAAAGGTAGATTCTGCTTTCATGGATGAAAATAGTTGCATTTTTAATCAAAAAATGATTAATACAATACCAAAATCGTAAAAAATAAAACAAGTGTATGTGACATTGCACATTTTAGGGCTTAGGGTAACCCAGATCCCTACCCGCTAATCCCTAACACTGACCCCTAACACTTTTTGGGTGCCCGTAAAAATATTCATTCATGATTGTTCTCATCAGTGCAGTCATCCCTTAAATATCAGCCGCCTTTTTAGGTTTCCTCCGCTTGCTGCAGGACCAGAATCCAAAAGGACATGTCGCGCTTCAACCAAAAATTCAGACATTTGAAGGATAAATCATCGAAGTGTGAAGGTTAGCAGTGTTTGACCATCCACCTTTCACTTCCCCAAACCTCAGCACCCGACCCGGTAGTCTGCCCAGCGACCAGAGACCCACACCCAAGTCCAGAAAGAAGGAAGCGGAAGGGTACTCACCCCAGAAGAAGTTCTGCTGGCATGGTGTCACGGTGCTGAAGAGGCTGTTTGACGCCATGCTCGCGTCTGGCTGCAGCACGATGCACTTTTGTTCCTCGGCGGTTTCCGTGACCCTTGACACGTCCTAAACCGAGAGCATGTCATCAGGGGAAAAAAAATATGGGAAAAGCCCGCCACAAAACATGCGTTTATGTATCAACTATGATGACGACCACAAAGACCAGCCGGGCTGGTTTTTATGGAGGAAAAAAAAAAATCGCAGAGGCAAATATCGGCTTTTTTGTGGACAGATCAGATGGTGCCAGACTGGCTTGCTTGGCGAGTGTGGTTTGAGTACTTACTCGCTTAGCGCCGTCCTTGTGACTGGTGCTGGCCCGCGCCGATTAACCATTTACGCTCCGGGTCGCCCTCAAACGTCAACCTCCTGAGCCGCGCGTCTGTGGTTCTGTGGTTGTTTTGGAGGCGAGCGGAGCCCTCGTGCAAACCCGACAGACGAGCAGCTTTAAAACTCTTTCCTGCCCTCCATGCGCCGTCACTGGAGAGCCTCACTCACGTGCCCCCAAGACGTCATCACAGCACTGAGGATGAGGGGGGCGGACCAACGTTGTGGCTTTCCTCCTTCCTCCTCCTCTTTGCTTGCGCGTGGTTCAGCAGCATTTCCAGGCTCTCTGGGGGGTGGGGGGATCAGGCTGCGACTCCTCCACGCGTTAGGAGGCTTCAGTTGGGACCCAAAGCCTCTCTACTGGCCTCCATCACCCCCACCCTTTTCCTTTCTGCTGCTTCCCTCCACCGGTGCGCCTCTGAGGTCCGTAAGCGAGGAGCGAGGAGCGAGACAGCTTGGCGACTGTGAAGAGAGGAAGGCAGAGGTGGCGAGCAGCTGGGCTTATTTGCAGAGGGGTGTGTCTGAAGGGGGGGGGGGCAATTTGGAAGTTTTACGCTACGTTTGCAGTACAAGCAGTGTTATTGTTTAACAACTGTAATCAACGTGCAAGTGCGTCGTCACTGCGCTTCCAGACAATTCCTGTAAGAGCTCATAAATGGCAGCCACCTGTCCCTCTTTCGAGAGAGAGAGCGCAACGCCTTCTCAGTTTCTCTCTAATGTGACACTGACTCACCGGCCTCGCACGACTATCACCACTGGTGAGCCGCTGTCGCAGGTGCGCATCAACGCAGGCTGGAATGTGTGGAATGAAGGCGGGAGGGTCGGCTGGGGTCGCTAACTTGCCGGTGACTCAGCAGTTGAGGGAGATTTTTATCCCGAGGGCTTTTTTTTGAGAGATGTTTTTTATCAGTTAATGACACAGCAGAAGTCTTTCATTATCACATTTCTCTTCAATTGCAATTACACATTAAATCAAAAAACATTTTTTGTAGGAGAAACCATCACAGAAATATTGGAATACATCATCATGGAACTCTTGTACTCCTGAACCGGCCGACACAAAGGAGTGAAAATGTGTCAAACATGCACCCCGCCTGTGTCGCCTGTGCTTTTATTTTTTTGACCAACACACCGCACGGTGGCACTTTTATAAAACCCCATAAGTTTGACTGACTTGAAATTTCTCACACGTAGCTGTCCAAAGCATTGTAACTTAGGAGTGTTTAGCCTAATCACCACGAAATTTCTAACACACTTTTAGAGGACTGACAAGCACACGTGTAGAATTTTAGCACGATTGGTTGACTCACAGCAAAATGGGCGGGACTTAGCAACTAATTGTCCATCCATGTGTCTGTATTACATGTATGCCAGCATGTCTTAGAAGTATTTTCAACACAACCCGTAGGGGGTGCTGCAAATATCATTTACACCACCAACAAGTGACGTGTGTTATAATGTGTCTCATAGGACAATAAATTAGTAGAAGAAGCAATTTCTGTAGAAATTGTGTGTGAATGCTGAACTAAAATCTAGAAAAATGTTGAAATATCCTAGAAATGTGCTGAAATCTATTCGCAGACTGAAGACCGAACCAGCAACCAGGATGTTCCATGTAATGTTAAATGTAAAATTAATTTCTACCGAATTTCTATTGTCCATTAATTTTGAAGGGCGGAATTTTAAATGTTAATTGGTGACTCTAAATTGTCCATAGCTATGAATGTGAGTGTGAATGGTTGTTTGTCTACATGTGCCCTGCCATTGGCTGGCGACCAGTCCAGGGTGTACCCCGCCTCTCGCCTGAGATACCCCCGCGACTCTAATGAGGATAAGCGGCAAAGAAAATGGATGGATGGAATTTGAAATGTTGGCACGCAAAAATTGAGAATTTTATTGAAATGTATAAATATGAGGACGAAGCATTGAACCAACAAACATTGGTTTTGTCTAGGGCTGCAACTAACGATTATTTTAATAATCTATTCATCGGTCGATTATTTTTTCGATTAATTCATGAATTGGATTAAAAAAAACACACTTTTAATTTAATGAATGGACTTTTTCCCTCCCCGAAATCATAGCAAGACAGCGAGGAAGAGAAATTTTTCCAACACCGAAATTGAAGTAGAGAAGTATAAACATCAACTGACACTGCACTGCAAATCAACAAGTCACTGGCACAGACCGCTACATGCGCATCACCAATAAATAAATAAAAATGAACAAATAAATAAACTTCAGGGGCGGGCTTGTGTTTGGCATTGGCTCGTCTGCTCTGGGGGGAGGTGCGGTGCCTTGTTTGATGGTGTGAAGCACGTAGCAAGATGATATGTATGGCCTGCGCTGGACAGGCACAGCCATAGCTTTGTAGTTTCACTGTTCTACCACTAGGTTTTGTGTGTACGCATGGTAAGAGTTGTGCATAAACGTAGGCATTTTCCTACGCACAAGTACAAGTGGATAAATCCCATACTTTGCGTGGGAATGTTCTTACGCATGCTCTACGTACACACCTCTGCAGGGGTTGGCTTCGCAAGGTATCGGAAAGAGGCAAAAATTGCGATTGCTCTTTTCCAAAGTCAAAGCTGATGTGACTATCTTATTTTGCCTGAAACATAAAGATAATATGTCTGCTTTCATGGATGACTAAGGAAATTTTAAAAAGAGTCTCATTTGAGCGGCTCAAATGAGGCTATTTACAGTAAATTTTTAAATGAAACGATTCATCGATTACCAAAGTAGTTGCCAATTAATTGGATAATTGATTAATAATCGATTAATCGTTGAAGCTCTAGTTTTGTCCATTCATTTTTAGCAGACTAAAAATGGCGGAATTTGAAATGTTGGAAAGTGAAAATGCAGACTGAATGTTGAAATGAATCAGGGTGATTTTTGAGTGTGCTGTCCCTTGGAGGGGCGTGAAACACAGACTCCAATGATTTGAAGCTGTAGCCGTATGAAAATAGATTTCAAACACACTGAATAAACAGGGGAAACAGTGTCAAATGCTTTTTTGTGTCTGTTGTGTATAAAAGGCGATCTGAGGTCGATTTCAGTTTGCACATTGCAAATTTGTGACATGAAAGGCTAAATAAATTATACAAAACGGTGCGTTTAAGCTGCTGTGATTTCCGAACACCTCATTGTGCACCAAATGCATTTGTGGCACCCAAAACATGTACTTTAACCAAACTCTGACAAAACATGACATCTCCTTAAACGTAAACAGCACGGTCCGCACACAATGTAACAAAAAGTGAATTGAGGAAGTCTAAATGCAAATGAGTTGACGTCTGCAGTGACACACAATGTGACCTTCAGAGTATTTCTGGGTTCTTTGTTCGTTTTTTGTCAATATTCAGACAATAATGAAAGTGACACCGATTCAAAATGAGAAATATAGCGGAATGTCCATGACATGCGTTACCATTCGGTTTTCTACTGATGTATTTTTTGTAATCATCTTTTGGGGAACTACCGGTATTGTTTTATATCATGTGACTGCGTTAGTTGGTTTGCTCTTGTGCTAACAATAGTGTTGCAAGGCGTTTGTAGCGTGGTCGAGCCATCAAATCACGTCGCCATTACATCACATCCTGGTCAGCCCACCAACACCAGAAATGGTAAGCTGTGATAAAAAAACAAAAACTAAAATCATCATAAATTGTGAAAAATAGAGGGCACAATATCATTTTTCCATGACTGTAATGTGCATGCAGAGAAAAACTAAAGAAATGTGAGGCACTTGTTCACACTGGAGCGCTTGAGCCTTGTTTTTTTTCAAAGCCTTTGGCTTAAAACCTATTTACTCATACGAAGTGCAAATCAAGCATTTATAAAACATTATTATAATAATAAGTAAATCAATTAGAGCATTTTAATGTAAATGCTACAATTGAGATTTCAGAACACGGTGCCCTGCTGCCTTAAAATATACCAAAACGTAATATTTTCTTGGAGGTTTTTGAAAGTCGAGAGTGAGCCGAACATTTTGACGTTGGATTGGTTTGAATCGCTTGAGAAATCTGAAAAGAGTTAGCGGACAAAAAATGAGATGGAATTAGAAGAAGTAGTGCAGGAATAAATAGAATTTTATCCTACACAATTAAACAATTCCTCAAGTCCTCATTTCTGTCTGTATTTTTGTACAGTGAAGAAATTGACCCTGGCACGCTGCTTTGTCAATATTTGCCGTCTAAAACAAGAACATGCCTCTTGGGTTACAGGACTGGCCGGGATTGGCCACGCGGATGGCAGCAGGCAAACACAGCCTGGGCATCTCTGAGCGCACGGTGGCTCTTTCCACACTGAGATTTAATGCATGGTGTCAGCCGTGGCATTTACCTTCCTGCTAAAAATACACCCTGCAGTGATCTGCTCTGTGCACGTGTTGCGCTTTCTGGGTAATCAGCCCGCGACTTGAAATGTTAGCCTTTTGAATAACACAGCGTTTAAGCCGGTGTCTATGAAGGACGTGGGATGCTTTGCTGTCAAAAGCGTTAAAAAGCACGGGACGAAGCGCAGACAAATTATGAGCGTCCCGACGGGAGCATAATTTGGAGATCACGATGGAGCCTTAAAAATGGAATGAAAAATAAATCATAAAAGCCCGCTGGCATGGCGGGAAATGTACCGTCTTGGGTGGCACGCCAGGGCGGTAAACAATCTTAGCCGAATGATGATGATGATGATGATGGTGTAGTGTTGGATATCATCAGGAATTAACAACTGCAGGAAGAGCATCAAAGTTTGCTTCAACTTGTGGACGTCAGTGTCGGGGGTTTGCCCAGCGTCACGGACCGTGGCGGCTGTCTTCGCCCCTAAAGACTTCACTAAGTCCAGGTCTGATCCGGGGCGCATGCCAATTAAGGCTTCTGCTTTTGTTTTCCACAGAATAAAGTTTCCCGGGATGCAGAGGCAAACACAAACTTTTTTTCCCTTCTTGTCTTTGCTTTGCAAGACGACGGTCCTTGATTGGAGGGATTTGGACAATTACGCTGTAAGCAGAGCCAAGCGCGTCACGCCAGAGCGCATTCGCGACGTGGTCTGGGGTTGAAGTGAAGTGGAGTGTTTTCATGGATTGAACACATCTAATCGCACTGCACTTGTATGTAAACACCGCATGGACTTGAGGGAAGACGTCTTGAGAGAGTTTGGAGTAAGCGCGTCTGTGTCGACAAATTCCTGACAGCTGTGAAGGCTGGAATACGATATGGAATATAATATTTAATTCAGAAGATTTTCTCCTCCGGTGGTCACATAAGCTACCGACTGAATCCGAGATGAAGAGCTTGGACATGCTGCGAGCTCTGGTCTTGCCCCGAGGACTGTGGTGGAAGGCCCACCCTGCCAGACGAGTTCTACCACTCAGGACCACACACACCTTCCTTCCAACGGAGCTGCGTTGTTATCACAAGCTCTCGCACAAACGTAGCAGAGGTGTTGCTTTAAATTGCACCCAGTTTCTTTACTGGAGTTGCACGTCAAAGCATACTGTCAACCCTCCCATTTTCATCTGGAAACTGACATATTTTGGTCTTCTTTCCCAGCGCACTCTCGTTTGAATAGTTTCCCTTAATTTCCCAGTATTTTATCGTTCATTAAAAAAAAAAGAAAAAGAAAATCACCTCCTGTTCTGCCGGAACAGCACAACTTCCGCTCTTCTTGCGCAACGTCAGCGGTTCTTTCTGGTGGAAGACCAGAATTTCCCAAATTTTGCGGAAAATTTCCCTTACTTTCAAATGCCAATGACAGGTATTCATGGAATGTGGCTGTTTTGTCTCGAAAAGGCAAATTTCTGGCTAAATTAAGCGCAGGCAATGCCGATTTGTCTATAAACCCACAGGAAACAATAGAAATGTTGAATGCAAAATCTTAACGCTTGACGAGAAAACATCAGTGAAGCAGAAAGACACAAACGTAAAAATTGTGAACAGTGGTACATTACCTGTATTATCACGTATTTATAGATTATTACCGACTTATGATGAATGAGATGCATTTTCTTTGAAAAAAATGGCCTATTTTGTGAGAAAATTCTGCGGTAACTCAAGTTTGATCATGCTGCAGATAGGCTACCTAGCATGATGTTAAAATGTAATGTTAGTGCTTTAGCTGACATAGCTATTGCTAGTGTTGCTAACACACAGTATATACAGGTGTAAAAAAAAAGGAAGTAAAGCACAGTTAAAAGTTTACAACAAGAACACAGTTAAATTTGATGACAGCAAGTGCGGATACCCATGGTGACGCTGGGAAAATTCCATAAAATGTCCAAAACAACGTAAAACAGTTACTATTTTGATGCTTGCTGAACTGAGGTATAGAGGAGCCGCTGTATATACATTTTGTGAGTTCAAGTAAGGCTAGGCAGTGTTGGCTAAGCTAAAAATAATGTGACATAATTATCTTGTGCAGACGATACGCGCATGGACGTATTAGAGGGCTAGAAAAGGAAGGGCTTATTTATTAATAGCCCACTTTGGCCTGCCTTCGTGTGTACTCTTGTCTGGCCACGCATCAGAAGCGGCATGTCGGGCAAACACGGGCGACACGTGTAAGCTAGTTTGGACTTAACGCGCCTTCATCGCAAAAAAAACACACACATTGGCTTCTGTCGGTGCGAAGGCAAGCATCTCCTTTGTGACCCGCCGCAGGCAGGAGTCACGTAGAGGTTCGCTGCAATGCTGTCCAAAACTCACGGAGATGAGGAAATGTGATCCGCGGCGCCGCATCGGCAAAGAGGATGTTGACGTTCGGTGAGGATTGTTTGGCGAGTTATGATATTGTACGTTCTAGTGGAGTGCAGCGCTGGTATCTTCATCTTCCACTGAGTTTTGTGGTGTCTGGACAGCTGTTTTTGGAGTCACAGGGAAAATAGAGTCAGTCTTTAAGTAATAAGGGGAAATGTTTAATATGGAAGCTAAACACACATTAAAAATAGCACTTTTATGATTGCATTAAAATGTGTTAAAAGAAAGAATGGTGGGGTGTCAGATCATCAGATGATTGGTGGAGGCTGCAATGAGGCTGCTGCGGCTGACCACTGAAAGGCTGAGCTATTTCGCTTTTCCTCAATCCCTCATTTTAATCAAGCTCCCGCTCCAGGGTAAACAGTCCCAACCGAGGCTGCACTTCAAACAGAACAGGCCCGCCGAGACCCAAGCGATGATTTCTACGTGCTCTCTGACAAGTAGCTTTAACTTGTGCCCTACGTAGGGGAGGTACATATACTGTACTGTATATGTACTAGTACATGTATTTATACACTCTGCCATCTTGAACAGTACCACCCTCTACTCTGAAGCTGGGATGAAATTCAGTTTGCACTGCCCATCTTAAAGGTCCCCTGTTATGCAAAAGTGACTATCGCGGTTTATGAGCACCAAGCTCCGGACATGAGAGCTGTACGTTGAATTATTTAGTTTGACTTCAGTGAATATGCTAACCTCGGATGATGTTGCTGTTAAACTGTAATGTTGGCCCTTCAGCACACACAGCTATGCTGATGTTGTGTAATGTTGGTGCCCGCCTGTTCTGTTCCTTAATGTTGTGTTGTTGTATGTGATATATGTGGCAGAAGTACACAATAGTGTACTTTTAGTGTACTTGGAGACACACACCCAGTCTTGGACAAACACAGCTCATTAGCTTTAAAGGAAAACTGCACTTTTTCTGGAATTTTGTCCATCATCCACGATCCTTTTGTGAGATGTAAACACACATCTTTCTCTTTTCTGTACGTTCTGAAGATACACTCCTGATCAAAATCTTACGACCAGTTGAAAAACTGGTAGAATTTGCATTTTGCACATTTGGATCTTAATGAGGTTTTAAGTAGAGCTACAATATGCAAAAGCAAGAAGGGGGAGTGAGACAAAAAGCATTTTGAAAAAGTAATTTACTGAAAACAACAAATAAACTGAAATAGGCTGTTTATCAGCTGATCAAAAGTTTAAGACCACAGGCTATAAAAGCCCAAATCTGCTCAAAATGTTCATTTTCTGTCAGGCATTCACACTGTCATGCCCTCCTGATGGCGAAAGCTAACAGGCTTTCTCTTTTTGAACGTGGTCGGATTGTCAAGCTGCATAAGCAAAGCCTCTCTCAGCGTGCCATTGCTGCTGAGGTTGGGTGCAGTAAATCAGTCATTATAAATTTTTTGAAAGATCCTGAGCATTATGGAACAAAAAAGTCAAGTGGTAGACCCAAAAAAATCACACCTGCGCTGAGTCGGAGGATCCAATTGGCTGTCCATGGACCCACATTAAGGCCCTTACTGGTGCCGACTGCAGCACAATAACCATCAGACGGCATCTGCGGGAAAAGGCTTTAAAAAACAAAAAACAAATGAAAAGACTTTGTCTTCTTCAACGCCACAAAACTGCCCATTTAGACTTTGCCAGGGAGCATCAAACACGGGACATTGAAAGGTGGAAAAAAGTTTTATTCTCTGATGAGAAAAAATTTAACCTTGAGGGTCCAGATGGCTTCCAACGTTACTGGCATGACAAGGAGATCCCACCTGAGATGTTTTCTACCGGCACAGTGGAGGGGGGTCCATCATGGTCTGGGGTGCTTTTTCATTCAGTGGAACACTAGATCTTCAGGTGGTGCAGGGTCGTCAAACGGCTGCTGCTTACGTGCAGATGTTGCAGCGGGCATCCCTCATGACTGAGGGAGAGTTTGGAGAGTTTTTTGTTATTTTTTGAGTGATGGTCTTAAACTTTTGATCAGCTGATAAACAGCCTATTTCAGTTTGTGTTCAATAAATTACTTTTTCAAAATGCTTTTTGTCTCACTCCCCCGTCTTGCTTTTGCATATTGTAGCTCTACTTAAAACCTCATTAAGATCCAAATGTGCAAAATGCAAATTCTAGCAATCTAGGAGTGTATAAAAACACCTAAAAAGAGGCAGTTCATGAATGAACGTAATGGGACACTTATTCCGCCTACAACACTGGCTATTAAAACACTTCCAAAAACCTCCAGCAAGGTTTTATGGTTTTATGTCCATGCTGTGACCATGTAGCAACAGAAACATTCATGATAATGTAATACTTACAGTATTCTGCTGTACTTTGGTCATTTTTAAACGTTACCGGAACTTCCTTTCTGGGCGCATTGATTTCACATAGCAACATAGAAAGGAATGCTACACCTAGCGTTAACTTTTCCAAACTCATAAACCAAAACCCAGCAGAGTGGCGGCAGCCCCAATATGTAGCGTTACCTTTTGGTCGTGGCCTGAGGCATTGTGAGTGCTGCTGATGCGCTGTGAATGATTGTGTGGTGAAGCTAGCG